>NW_022145822.1:0-15735 GCF_002938485.1 Sitophilus oryzae
TTTCAAGAATAACAGAAAAATCATTCAATTTAATATTTTACCTTGTAGCTATTTTTCAATAAAATAACAATAAATCGCAATATATTACCTCCGTGAGATCTTGACCTAGGAATTACAATCCATAAAGGCAATGGCTGATATTTTCGACTTAATTTGGGTGAACGACCTCTTAACGAAGTTAATGCAAATTGACGCAGTGGTATCAAATGCATCGTCGTATGGTCAAAAACCTTAAAACAAACATATTTTATTTTCTAAAATAAGCCATCCGATGGATTTACGAGGTATGTCCCTATTAGTATTTCGTGACGCTCTGTATATCTTATAAATGCGCTCGAGAAAGTTTAATCGACTTATAAAGTTACGTCCAAGGAAAGAAGAGACGATTATTTCACCAGACGACGCACATACGGCAATTATGGTTATTTAGCGTGCCAAAAGTAAAAAAATCTGATATATTTAAAACATATTTTGTCCACGCACGATTGTTCTGAATACGTTTTGAATCTGTCGGCATGCTATCAAAAACCGCGAATAAATCAAGTAGTAATAGGCGCGGAAATAGTGCGCTTTAATTCTGAAATTTTGATAACGTTCGCGATAACATGCAAACACTTGTTTTTAAAATTCGTGCTGTTGTTTATTGTTGTTACCCAATAATTTCTTTAAGATGGACTGTGAAGCTTCAAGTTAGTACTTGTTATTTATGTAATTATAATGTATTTTTCTTTTTCTTTTCTATTTGTAAGGAAGGCTTGTCCAGGAATAAATTTTATTAATTTTTTTGTGTAAATGACTAGTTTGTGTGAGGGCTATAAAAAAAGTTCCACCTAGTACCATTCTCGTTTCTCCGAGGTCCGCGATTGTCCTCCGTCTGATACAGGGGGTCTTTTTTATAGGTAGTCGGGAGAACATCGATCCGCTTTCCCCCGTAGTAAATGCGTTTTGAATATGTTGCACAATTTATTTTTTTTTTAATTTTTTTAGTTAAACTTTTAACATAGTACCTAGATAGTGAAAAAGGTAGGAACTTAAGAAAAATATTTTTTTATCCAAAATGTGAAAGCATCCTGTTAATAAAAAAACCTCTGTATATTTTTTGTCTATTTGATTGCTTACAATGATATTTCGGGCAAATTCAAGCATAAAAAATCACTTGAATATATACAACTATTTTTGGCACGCTAAATTTGCCGTATGTGCGACGTCCAAAAATTGGTAGAAAAAAAAAGATGTTCTGTTAAATTAAATCGGAGATAAGAACTGTCACTATTATACAGGGTGTAAAAGTTTCATTATTATATATATTTGTTCCAAATAATTTCTGAACCACAGTCAATATTTTGATAAAAATTTGTGTCTGGGTGTTTTTTAAACTTGCGAAATTTGTCTCAATGTCAATATGACTTTTACTTTTAGGGGCCACCACTTACATGTTTAGCTGTTTTGAAGAGTAGAATGTAGAATGTTTAGGAGGGGGGTTAATCACCACGACCTTACAGATCTATCGTGTGTTCCCCTTTCTTGAGTTATAACGAGTTATAACTCATCATACAGTCACAGGGCTTTAACAAAAGCCAGTTTCTGAGACAGCTCCACAGTAAAGTTGAAGAATAGGTAATAACTTTTCATCCGTACCTATAAACTGTATAAAACTACTGAGTGAAAAATATACATTTCCGTCATTTTCTACGTAAAAAAGGTCTTTTGGTAAAAATCGCTACGAACAACCCTTCTCAGGATATTTGGAATGGAAATAGTAAATACATGTCATTATTGACAAAAACAATAAACATGTCTTTAATAATAACATGTTTTTAAATTAATCATAAACTTTTCTAGAAAAAAATTATGATGAAACAACTTCTGTTGAACGTTTGACACAAAAACATTTTTAATTTTATTATTTCAGTCTAATAACTATTTAGTCAAGATGTTTAATTTTTGACAATTATGCCATGTATTGACTATTAAATTTTACGTTACCCGTAGTGATTTTTACATAAAATACGGCGGGCATGTATTTTTCACTCAGTAGTGTAATAAAGATACGGTACGGATTTTTTACGGCACTGTGGTAGGCCAGTAGTAAGCCAGCGTTTTAGGGTCCGAATTCTGAACACCTGCACCGATTGACGTGAAATTTTAACAGCAGTGAATAGAGGTATATGTAAGAATCAAAAGTTATAGAGTAGTGATGTGCGCTTTCAATCTGAGAGTGAGTGGGGTGAAAAATAAATCACCCATTTTAATTGCAAAAATAAATAAAGGATGAATTCTAAGCAAAAAATGTTCTATAACATTTTTCCAGAAAATTAATATTTTCCTAGTTATTTAGGATTGAAAATGTTGATTTTGCATCTAAAAACTGCATATTTTTCTGCCATTTTTATAAATAACTCGAAAACCTTGCGTTTTATCGCAAAACTCATATAAAGCACAAATGAAGAATTTGAAATAACTAAACGATTCATTTTTTTGTTGATTACCGTATGTGTAATAATAGCCCAGTTATCACTCTGTAAATGTGCTGGCGAAAGAACACACTTTTCGAAGAAAATTAATATGACCGTTTTAAAGCGCTAACTAAAAAAACCTTTTAAATGCATTTTTAAAAAAGTTCGTAGCTCAAAAACTCGCGGAGTTATGATAAAATTAAAATGGTCACCTCATTTTTTTGGGAAAAAAATTAACAACAAAATCTATGATTAAAATCATAAAAAAACTAAGGTTTGCCTCAAAGGTAAACAAATGAAGATAAACAATAAAGGAAAATAAATGCTGAAGAAGTGGGACTACATCGAAAATGTGAGGAGACGCTTCGCGTGGTGGTAGCAGAAGATGTTTCGATCCCTGAGCGCTGTGAGATATTTTTGGATGGTTGCCTGGAAGGTAAAATGAATAATGGGAGTATTATTCTGTTGGAGCCAAGGAACCATGACAGCGAAATAGGACGAGGGATCGCTGTTGGAAAAGCCCTGCTACGAGCGAAGAAAACTGTACCGGTGAGAGTAATGAACACGAATTATTATTCTGTATCCTTGAAGAAGGGAACCCTCTTAGGGTACTGTTGTTCGGTCTCCTCAGTCGTTCGAAGCGTGGAAGCCTCCAAAGTTTCGACTTCAAAAATTCCGGACAAAATGGTGAAGGAGTTAGTAAACGTTAAGGGATTATCTCCCGAAAATAGTAGAAAATTGAGAAACCTGATAATCAAGTATCAAGATGTGTTTGATAAAGGAGAAGCAGGACAGAGAGGTCGTACCAATTTAGTACAACATAAAATTGATACAGGAGATGCGCGACCAATCAAACAAAATCCGAGAAGACTTCCGCTCGCCAAACGTGAAGAAGCTGATAAAATCCTTCGAGAAATGAAAGAAGAAGATGTCATCGAACCATCTAACAGCCCGTGGACATCGCCGGTAGTACTAGTAAAGAAGAAAGACGGTACCACCAGATTCTGTGTTGATTATCGGCAGCTCAATAATGTTACCAAGAAGGATAGTTATCCCCTGCCGAGGATAGACGATACTCTAGACACGCTGGCGGGGTTAACGATATTCTCTACGTTAGATCTGAAAAGTGGATATTGGCAAGTCGACATGGCGCCGAAAGATAGAGAGAAGACAGCGTTCTCGGTGGGCTCCGGACTGTGGCAATTTACCGTCATGCCTTTTGGATTGTGCAACGCGCCAGCTACCTTTGAGAGACTAATGGAGTCTGTGTTAAAGGGACTATCCTGGACTACCTGTTTAGTGTACCTGGATGACATCATAGTGGTTGGGAAATCCTTTGACGATCATCTGAAGAATTTGGAAGACGTTTTCAAGCGACTAGGGTGCTCTGGTTTGAAACTTAGCCCCAAGAAATGTCATCTGTGCTAAAAAAAAGGTACACTACTTGGGCCATGTAGTCTCCTCCCAAGGAGTTGCGGTAGATCCACAGAAGACCAAGACAGTGGAAGAGTGGCCAATACCTAAAGATAAACATGAACTACGAAGCTTTTTGGGACTATGCACATACTATCGCCGCTATGTACAAGATTTCGCCACCATCGCAAAACCATAGACCAGACTTACCGAAGGCGAGAGGCGTTTCTCTTGGGACTCAGATTCTGACGAGGCATTCTTAAGTTTTTTTACCTTAGGCATAAAAAATCATAAAAAAAACTAAGGTTGTACCTAAATATTTTAAACTATATTTAGGTACTAACAACGGGCTCCGCAAGTTCGAGCGGTTTAGAATGCCTAAATTTGGAAAAAAGTTAAAATAATGAAAAAAAAATTTTAATTTTTCTTTTTTTTCTTGACATATCTCATAAATTAAGCAAGATACGTAAAAAATGCGACAGAGTAAAATTGACGATCCTTTTTTTTGCAACATTTTTACTCTCTTTCAATTTTCTGTAGATCTCTTTATTTCGGAGATACTACTTTTTTTTTAGATTGACTTGCGTATAAGAACCACCTTCTTTGAGCCGTTAAAACCCAAAAATCTCGTAAAAATGTAGAGTTCAAGACTGTTTAACTATAGAGGTTAATTTGTAGTTGTTGTGTAATTTCCTACAAACACGATAGTTTTTATTTTTATGATTTTAGTCATATAGATTTTGTTGTTAATTTTTTTCCAAAAAAATTAGGTGACCATTTTATTTTTATCATAACTTCGCGAGCTTTTAAGCTACGAACTTGAAAAAAACTTTTTTTTTCAAGAACTTTAAAAACGGTCATATTAATTTCTTCGAAAACACTTGTTACACCAACGGTAATCAACAAATAGTCTAAGAGCTGGAACTACATGAAAAACCTTATCATCGTTACATGGCTAATTTTTTATGTGAAGTATCCTTTTGTGTAGCCATTATGAGATATTCATGTCTGCCAGCGCAACGCCGGGGCTTTAAGCGGGGGCGGCCAATCGAAAGGGTGAAATTTTGACACTAAATTTTTTTTTTAAGGTATTATACGAGTTATAATTGCCAAAATAGCTTTTATATATTATTAAGAAACGTGGAAAATTGTTGGCAGATATTTTTCTAGTCGCTAAAGTGCCGACAGACAACGCGCAAGAAGCATGAAATTTTAAAAATTTGCCTAACAAAGAAAAAAATACTTAACGCTTCGGAAAGTTTTTCCGTCGTCGGAAGCAAAAAAAAATACAAAGAATGAAGAAAAAAAATATTTAAAATATTTAAATTCAACTATTCGAGAACACTTTTTTAAAACAGATTGCAGTGCAGTGGCGAAATACCCATAAAGGATTTTTTTTGGAGAAAACTAATTTATGTTGAACAGCCAATATAATTTTTTTTAGAGAGACTATAGACTATAGAGATAGTCCAGGAAATGTCACGAGACCAGGGTGCTACAAATTCGAGGTACGAGCATTGGTATCTCGGTAACCGTAATAGATACGAACATGGTTAAATTGGGGCAAGGTTGCGCTTTGGGATCTTCACCAAGATGCCATCAAAAAAGTTTTAAAAACTTCAAGGATTGCTGAGTTTTTTGGAAATTAATTTTATTTTTTCCTATTGTTACTTTTAAGAAAATCAAAAAACTAATTACACATTTTCATAGCCACTTTATTAGGGCTATCTGATTTCAAATCAGCTGAAAATTTGTGACATACAGAGGCCAACTTAATTTTTATAAATACGACCCTGCCTTTTTTATTTCAAATTTTGAAAGTACTTGTCTCCTGAGTATAATGATATGCCACACTTTGTATTGTTTTGGGTACCTTAACAACAACAAAAGTATTTAATTATTATTTAAAATAATTTCAAGTCCGACTCTGGTTTTTTATATTATTTAATCTGATTATATTCATCGCAACAATATTGATCAGCGCTAGTTAACACTGAATAAGGAAAATCGAGCCAATTGGAAGATTCAAATAAATTATATCCAGGTCAGCAATTTAAAGATATTATTTTTAACTTTTTTATTCTGAATTTGAAATCTCAGTGTGCGATCTAATAATATGCGTAATATTAATCGTAATTATTATAAATAAATCAAGTTCTGCAAACTAGTTTATAATGCTCTACATGTTCGAAAGGGTTACCACCCCCCTCTGCACAAATTTATTTTTCGTACAATTCGTTTAATTTTATTTATAGCTCTTTGAACTTTCTTCTTATACTTCCGATTGCATTTTGCACTCTTTATTGTAAATGTTGAGATGTTTTGATTTCACTTTTACAAATGATGTGAAGTAATGTATATTAATATTAATTATAAGTAGTAATATTATTTGTATATTATTTTTTATTATTTTATTGCCTTTGGTTTTCCATATACATACATACATACATACATACACTTTAGCCGTTACTCGCTGACGAGAATTCGACACACATAAAAGACGGTCCGCATAGGCGTTTTGCTTTCATGAAGCTTTCTGTGACTGAAAGCCCGATACGTGATGTTATCTGCCTACCGCACTCCGGACATTCAAAAATCTCATTGCTTTGTTGCCTTTTACTTTTTGGTTATCGCTGTTAACTGAGTTTACAACTCTTCTCCATTGAGTTCTATTGTGAGCTGCTGTTTCCCACTCATTCTGCATGTTAATCCCCTTTAAGTATTCGTGGAAAATGTCCTTGTACCTTTTCAGTTGTCCACCGGCCTCCTCTTACCGTACAAGCTCACCGTAAAAAGCAGAGATTTTGGTATACGATTTTCTTGCATTCTTCATACGTGACCAGCCCATTTTAAGCGGGATTTTGTAACCATGACTCCAATACTCTCGCAGTTAGCTTTTTCAAGGACCGATACGTTTGAGACATGATGGAACCACCGGATTCTTAAGAGTTGTCTAAGGTGTCTCTGTTGCAACTTGTTTAATGCGTTTATGTGTCGGCGATACAGCACCTAGGTTTCACTCCCATATAACATGGTGGGGATTATAATTGCTCTGTACACTGCAAGTTTTGTTTATGTACTTAAGTCATGATTGTAGAATACCCTGTCTTTTAATTTCCAGAATGTCCTTGAAGCGCTACTAATCCTGTGCTGAATTTCAGAGTCAATATTGGCCTTTTCCGAAATCAAACTGCCAAGGTAATTGAATTCCGCCACATATTCCAATAGTTCTTCTCCGATTTTATAGCATTGTTGTGATCTTCCGGGGGAGTGCACATGATTTTAGTTTTGTCGATGTTTTAGCTTAAGGCCCCAAGCCTCGTATGCCCAGGTATGTGTGTTCAACATTTCTTGTAATTGTTGTAACATTGTTTTTGCAACTAGAGCACAGTCGTCAGCGTAGTGGAGTTCTGTGAATTTGAATTTTGTACGTGTTTTTGCCTGAGTCTTTTTATGTTGAACAGACCGCCGTCGTATCTGTATCTAATGCCCAATCCTCTCTCCTGTAGTTTGCTGTCCGCTATAATGGAAAGCGCTGCCATGAATATATTGAATGGGAGAGGCGCTAAAGACACGGCCCTGCGTAACTCCTGTATTTGTTAGGAATGGATCGCTCAGTGATCCATGATGTGACACTCTGGACTTGTTGTTATGGAGGCTTTTTACACTGTAGAAATTTGTTGGGTACCTCGAACTTTTTCATAATTACCCAAAATACATCTCTGTTCACAGAGTAGAAGGCTTTTGTTAGATCGATGAATGCAACATAAAGTTTAGACTGCTGCTCTTTTTCTTTTTCCTGTAGTTGACGGATGGAAAATATGGAATCGACAGTGCCGCGGTTGGTACGAAAAACCGTTTGCGATTCTGGAAGGTTTTTTTCTATATATGGGCGCAGGCGGTTTGACATAATTATTTTGCAAGAATTTTTCCGCCGATAGCCAATAGTGAAATTCCCCGGTAATTTCCGCAGTCTGATGCACTTCCTTTGTTCTTAAATATATTCACTATATTCGCGTTGCGAAAGTCCTGAGGTACCTCTCCGCTTTCCCATACGACATCGAAGAGAGCTTTAAGATGACCAATAAGTTCATTATAGATAGATATAGCACACTTGTTGTTTTTTGCTTGTTGTCACAGCTAATTTGTTGTTTTTAAGCTGTTTTATGGAGATCTTTATTTCCTGTTCTGTTATTGGGATGTCTAATACATCGAGGCTGTTATACTGAGGTATTGTGTTTAGTGCTTCCATATTGGGGTTATTTTTTTGGTTAAGGATATGACTGTACTGTTCTTTCCAGCGATTTGTAATTTGTCTTCCTCTTTTAGAAGTTCGCCAGTTTGTGCCATGATTGGGCAGCTTACCTTCTTGGTTGGACCGTATATTTCTTTTACAGCCTCAAAGAATTTACCATAATCGTTATGCGTGGCGTACTCTGGAATCTGATTCGCTTTTTCTGACCACCAGTTATCCGCGCCAAGTAAAGGATTACTTGGCGCAGTTCTCTTCGAAGTGTGTTGTTGGCTGCTTTAAAGTTGTCTACCAGTCTTGGATTATGTGGATTTGCAGTGACTGCTTGATGTGCTCTATGCTTTTGTTCCAACAAAACCTGTATATGCGGTCGATTTTCGTTAAAAACCAAGTCTGGTTGTTTCTTTTTGTTCACGACTTTCCCCAGTACTGATTCGCTGGTTCTATGAATCGCATCCCTTAATTGTGTCCAGCCTTGTTCAGCTTCCAGGATTGAGATTGAAGTTATCGTTGGAAGTGATTCTTTGATGGCTTCCCGGAGGGCGTCGGCGGTATTGTTGTTTTCTAGACCCCACGTTCAATCTGGTCATGTTGTTTGCTTTTTACAGTGTGGATGTTTGGGTTTTAACTGGATTTTCATTTTTGAAATTAAAAGTCGGTGGTCAGTGCCGCATTCGGCATCTATTCTGGCTTTTGTGAGCCTAACGTCTTATAGATGCGTCCTTCCAACGATTATGTGGTCTAATTGATGCCAGCGGCCTGATCTAGGATGTTTCCAAGTACCTTTAAACTTGTCCTTCAACATGAACCACGTATTGGTGATGCAAAGATTATACTCAGCGCATGTTGTTAATAAGCGTTCACCATTGCTATTTACGTTTCCCATTCCATGTTTTCCTAATACGTCAGGCCATATTTCCTGTTGTTTGCCAACACGGGCATTAAAAGTCACCTAGCAAGATGATCCGTTCGTGCTTTGGACTTCGTTGGAGGGCATTTTGTAAAACTTGGTAAAATTTATCCTTATGTTCAATTTTAGCGTCAAGGGTGGGAGCGTAGGCACTAATGATGTTGACGAAAGTTTTGTCTGATATGGGGTACCTTAGGGTCATAAGACGTTCGGAGACACCAATAGGTACTTCTGTTAATTTAGTGGCGATTTCGTTTTTGATCGCAATGCCTACGCCATGAATTCTTCTGTGTGTTGCGGGGTGACCTTTCCAAAAGAAGGTGTAATGGTCCTCAATGAGACTACCTTCATCCGCAGAGCGGGTTTCGCTTAGAGCGGCAACATCTATATTTAATCGGTGGAGTTCCTGTGCGACCAGTGCTGTTCTTCTCTCTGGTCGATTTGAATTTATCTTGTCCAATAGAGTGCGGACGTTCCACGCCGCAAACGTGAAACATTGATGTTTTTTGTTTCTCCGATGATACGCTCGAGTAGGCACCCCCTCCCAGAGATCCGATTGAGGGGGTATTTTACCTCCGGACGATAATTTTGTCCCACTCGAATGTTCCATCATTGCTGTGTGTAAGCTGCGTGAAAAGGTGTAACTGTGGCGGTTACGCTGCCGCACAGTTTTGGCTGCAACTGTAGCACGGGATGGCTATGGCACAGTGAGGACCGCGACGATAGTTCCCTTGTGCTGCGTTCTCGGCCAGCTAGGTGTAGTTTACTACTCCTTTTCTCCAGAAGATGGTAAGTCTGAGGGTTGTAAAGTATACCGCCTATACTCGGACTTCAGAGCCTCGTTTGTGTTTGGTTTGGTTGTGACCAATGCATATGGCTAGGCTATATGTATCGCTTCGATACCCCTTGCACCCCAACTTTTCATATATAATTTCCATATACAATGTTTTACCCTACGCCATTGTTAAGTTTGAAAGTTTATCAATATTGTAACGATGAATAGATTAAATATTAAAAAAAACAAGAGAGTCGAACTTGAAATTCAAGCAATAAATTGTGTTCAAATGTCCAAAAACAAAAAAATATTAAGTGTGGCATATCATTGTTTTCAGGAGATAGAGTTCTTTCAAAATCTGAAATAAAATGCAGATCAAATATTTTAAAAATTAAGTTAGCCTCTGTATCTCTGGGAAGAATTATCAGCTAATTTGAAAATCTAAAAATACTATCAGATAGCCCTTATAAAGTGGCTATGAGAATGTGCAATTAGTTTTTGATTTTCTTAAAAGTAGCGAAGGAAAAATAAAATTCTTTCAAAAAAATAAAATAAAAAAAAAAAAAATCCTTGAAATTATTAAAACTTTTTTGATGGCTTCTTGGTGAACATTCCAAAGCGCAACTTTGCTCTAATTTAACCATGTTCGTATCTATTAAGGTTACTGAGATACCAATGCTCGTACCTCAATTTGTATAGCACCTATATACTCCAAAGGTTTTCCAATCAACCAAATATTTTCAAATAGTCTGTCTTTATTATTTATTAATCATATTAATTAAAATTTTAAAAAGAAAATTAAATTATTAGTTTATAGTAAAATTAAATAATCTATTTTCAGCAATATTATGAAAATACGTAATCATAAACAAAAATGCCACCAATATTTCTTTCAGCATAAACAACTCAACAAGCAATGTCATGTGTAAGGTCGCGGTAAGACAAAATTGCATCGAGGCCACAAAATTGCAGTTATCCTCTATAAACTATTCAATAGAAGTTGACATTGTAAGTAACGTAATACTGAATGGCTGATTACTATGTCAAAGTCACATAACTATACACATCAATAAAACAATTGAGGCTAATAATTTCGACCAAATAAAGATGTATTTTATTTGTTGTTTTTTATTTCTATTTACTGTCTAATGTTAGGGGTTTAGTAACCGAATAATACTAAAATGCAGTGTATATTAATTCAGTAAATTTTTTTATATAATTTTATAAGCAACCTGTAGCTTACTTTACGTCATATCTCTAAATATACCTATTAGAATACAATAAAATAGAATTAACATCTTAAAAAATAAAAAACAGATTTATTCATATCTGATAATCACTTAATTAGATGTTATTTTAATTTAAAAACCAAAAGCAAAAATGACCAGAGATTTTAGTAATATTGAGTTTGAAAAATTTTATATCGATTTGCAAAGATTCTCATGGCATCATATACGAATTCCAGACATAAATGAAAAAATAGATTTTCTTACAAATATATTGATTTGATGAGATTTTTGATATACATGCCTCATTAAAGACAGCTCGTGTTACTAAATCCAAAGCTCCTTGGCTTACTACAAATCTAAAAATAATGATGAAGGAACGAGATAAAGCTAGTAATAGCTAACTAACAGTGCAAAAAATATAAAACTACTCAAAATTTGAAATATTATAAAGAATTGAGAAACTTTGCTAAATCTGCGATACGGAGAGAAAAATCTGCTTATTTGAAATTTTTATATGAGAATAAAAACACATCTGAACTTCAGAAAGCATTTAAAAATTTAAACATCCAAAAATCAAATAATAGAATAGATTTGCTATCTCGTTTAAGCGATGTAAATGATATAAACATATTATTTACCTACGTCTATATTTCAGAATAGTGATAGTGTGCTGAAAAAATATATTACTATAATAATAATAGAATGACAAATAATGCAAGCTTTACTATAAAATTAATTCAAGTTTCTAATGTTCGAAATGTGTTTAATGAGTTGAAGTCAAATTCTTGTGAGGTTTGATGAATTTTAGCTTTACATATGCTTAAATTGTGTTTACCGGAAATAGATAAATATATCTGCCATATTGTAAATTTATGTTTGGAATGTGGGTATTTTCCAGAAAATTGGAAGCAGGCAGTTGTAATACCTTTAAAAAAAAAGTTGTGATCGCGAAAATTTTGGAGATCTCCGTCCAATAAGTTTGCTACCCATTTATCAAAGATCCTAGAAAAGGTCGCATTTAGGCAGATCAACAAATATTTGAAGGAAAACACGCTGTTACGCCACAACCAGTCAGGTTTTAGAAAATGTTACAGTACAGAAACATCGCTTTTAAATTTATATGACAACATTATACGTGCATGGGACAACAATATGGCAACCTCACATATTCTGCTTGATTTTACCAAAGCTTTTGATACTATAAGTCACAATTTACTTGTATCTAAATGTAGATTTATTAGGTTTGACGAGATCTCCTTGCATTTTCTGAGAACATATTTAACAAATCGTTTGCAGATGGTCAGGTATAATGACCAGTCATCTGATCTCTTACAAGCCTCTTTGGGTGTACCGCAAGGCTCTGTACTGGGACCCTTACTTTTTCGTATTTATAAAGTCTAAGATTTGGTCTCATGTATTTCAGATAGTACCGTTCAGTTCTTTGCTGATGATACTCAACTTTATCATCATTTGATTATAATAAATACAATAATATAACAATTCTTTTTGATTATAGAAAAATTTAGAAAACATTTATCAATACGCTAAAAAATATAATTTAACAATTCAAAAACTGTAAAGCTATAATTTTTTTGCCTGAAAGAAAGAACACTAAAATCTAAAATAAATATTCTCAAATAATGAGGACATCGTACCGTGATTCCGTCAAAAACGTATGCGTTTATTTAATGAAGATATGAAATTTTCAAATCACATTTTACAATTAACATATACGTGCTATAAGAACTCTATTCAAATAGAGAACTTCTATCCCACGAAATGAGAGTGAGACTATGTCAACAGCAAGTTGTCTCCCGATTATTATATTGTATTTCTGTCGATTATCCGGATCTGGACAGTCGACATCAAACAGGCCAGACGACTTCAAAAAATTCAAAATACCTGCTGTAGATTTGTGTATAACTTACGTAAATATGATCATATATCAGCAGCTTTTCAAAATCTTAACTGGTTAAGGGTAGAAAACACTTTCAAATATATATTTTTATCGTCGCTCAAACGTGTTATAGAAACTTATGCCATTATGACAAAAAATTAATTTTTAGGCCAAAACATGCATAAGTTGTATTTTAGAGCAAAATAAAACCTAAATCACACAATACACCAAGCACTTTTACTTTTACACTGGACGCGCGTTTCTCTAGCCATATTAGCATCTCATCAGCAGATGATTATAAACTGAGTTTATAAACTGTGTGTTTTTGGTGTATTGTGGTGATTAATTTTATTATATACCTCAAAGGTTCCAACCCTCAACTGTCTGGTATTTAAGAACAAAATTTTCTTACTATGCCTCTACATAGGACAGCCATGTTTCGGAAGTGTATCGCCTATAATGCTGTCAACCTGTTTAACGCCTTGACCAAAAGATTTTTAAATTATATATTAAAAAAAAAAAAAAAAAAAAAAATTCAAAAATACATTTCGAAATCTGTTATTAGATATTCAAAATGGTTAGGTAATTTAATTCTGTTATTGGTGTAACTTATTTTTCTCTCTTTTAATTTATTAATAAAATATTTATTTAAGTAATTATCTTTTCGTATAGATCATTAGATTAGAATATTAGTATTGGACTATATAAGCATTACTGTAATTTTAGGTTAAGACGCAGTGGTTTTTTAAACTGACTTCCCATTTATTCAATAAATAAAGCCATTATTATTATTAAAAATGTACCCATTATATTAAGGAAAAAAGTATTTAATGTTTGTTTTGTTTCCATATACCTTTCTAACCACTGAAAACTTACAATGGCTATGATTTTTAAACCAAAAGATATTAAAAAATAAAAATACATTTCTATATTATCGAGCGGGAATACAGCGTATTTTTTGAACCACCCGACCTACTCCTTAGGAGGCACCCCTACTCGCTTGAAAATCTTAAATGGCAACACGCCACTTGTGGCGCTTTTTTGGAAAGCCCATGAAAATGCTAAATGATGATCATAAAGAGTTTTTAGGGTGAAATTGAAAAACTACCCTTACACGAACAATTAGGTGGATATTAATGAAAAAAGTGATTTTGGGACCCAGCTAAATTACGCAAATGAAGTATTTTCAAACCCCCCAACCCACCCCTGGGTGCCACCCCCTTACTTCTAACCTCAAGATAGTACCCCACTTGTGACACCTTCTTTGGAAAGCTAATTGAATAATTGAAATTGCTAAACGATAGTCATACAGACTTCAACTTAATTACTGGTTAGTGACAAGAAATGTAGGTGTGACAATTTGAAAGAAATTTAAAATAATTTATTTTAATTTTTTTTATAATGTTGTTTTTTTTCCATACAAAAATACAAACGATTTTCAAATTCTTCTCTCCCTTTTTGGAAAGTCTCAGAATATTTCAACATGCCTTAGTTCCCTCTGCCACCGATTCTTCCGCAACGAACCTTGTTTTGTCTTGTAGACTATGGATTTAGTGTAACCCACAAGAAAAAGTCTAAAGGAGTGAAATCAGGTGACCTTGGCGGCCACTCGATTAGACCCCTTCTGCTAATCCATTGCCTTGGATAATATTTATCCAACGACCGCCTTGTGACAATAAAATAATGCGAAGGAGCTCCATCGTGCTAAAGTGTATGAGGTATTAAGAGTTATAATAATTTTCTTTGTACCAGCTTTTTTTCTCGCAATGGTTCATGGATACAAAAATAATTCATTCTATTGATTTTGACACGTTTTGACATTTTGTTTTTATTTTTTAGGATCATTTTTTCGTTCTTTTTTATGACAATCGTTCAGCATTTTTTATACGCTTTCCAAGAGGTGTCACAAGTGGGGTATCGTTATCTTGAGATTAGAAGTGAGGGTGGCACCTAGGGGTGGGTCGGGGTAGTTTGAAAAAACCTCATTTAGCTGGGTCCTAATTTGTAACTTATGCTGAAAAAATCACTTTTCTCATTATTGTCCACCTAATTTTTCGTGTAAGGGGTAGTTTTCAATTTCACCCTAAAACTTTATGATCATCGTTTAGCATTTTTTCATGGGCTTTCCAAAAGGCGCCACAAGTGGGGTGTTGCCATTTAAGATTTTCAAGTGAGTAGTGGTGCCGCCTTAGGGGTAGGTCGGGGTGGTTCAAAAAATACGTCATAATTATTCCCCTCGATATTATAGAAACGGTATTTTTTATTTTTGATATCTTTTGGCTGTACATAAACTGCCGTTAAACAGTTGCCTACTGAAATGCCGTTAATAGGTATGACGTCGTTGATGACGTACTTGACGGCGCAATGCTTTGGTTAAAATGCCGTCGAACGTTCATGCTAAAATGACGTTAATCGTTAATGCAGAGTAGGCTACTGATTAATACTTAATAATTTGTAATGTAATGTTGTCCAAAATCCGTCAAGGCTTATTCTGAATAAAATTAACTTGGAACGGTGTATATGTAGGTAGACGTATATGTTGCCGTTGTAGGTTTGAAAATGTATTTGCGATAAAATGTAATATATGGCATTGGTTTTCAGGTTTTTATTGCAAATTATAAACTGAAGCAACTTAAAAAAATAATACTACGTCAACTTAAAAATAATAATGCTAGAGATAGCATTCTCTGCAAAACCACAGTTTTGATTTAGGTCGCTTAGTCAATCCTGCACAACGGATATGTCTCCATAGAAGGCATCTACTGCAACAAAGTGACATATGATTTTCTGCGTGTCTTTGCTA
>NW_022145822.1:30790-41633 GCF_002938485.1 Sitophilus oryzae
TGGTATGGTTCCGGTTACGCATTATTTGCTAATGCGCTACAAACTTCAAGCGTTCGGTGCCTGTGAGTATTGGTGTTTACATTTCGCGGGATGCGAAAAAGATCTCGATGTCAAAGGAGTGATAAATGTAGTATCTTTCGTCTTGCACTAAGGGTGGTTGATGAAACAGTTCTTCACTTTGTTGAAGGACAACGAACGGACGACGGAAGTGAAGAAAAGTAACCGACGCCGATGCGTGTCCAACCTCTCGACAGAAAACACTGGGAGGGTGGCGGTAATACGAATGAAGTATTGTGTGGTAGTGCTACGAACTGGATGAAAATATGTAAAAATGTTCAATTTGGATGAATTCGATCTGAGTGATTTATTTTGGTTGTACATCCAAAGTGACACAGTGTACACTCTGCTTAAGTCTCTAAATTTATAATGAAAATTACAACCTTATTTCAATAAAAAGAAAAAAAGTTTTTATTTATATTTTCTTTTACAGGTTTTAGGTACAATAATATTGCCAACTGCTGGCAATAGTTATTTCTGAGAGTCCAGTTTTTTAATTAGACATAGCTCTTAAACAAGAGAACTTTAAAATCCTTATCCACAACGAAAATTACACAGGTAGAAAGCATTTTATTATATATGCGTTACATATCATTTTAATGAAAACATTAACTAATATCTTTATCAAACTATGTAAGTTTTGATAATGTCACATAACTTTCATCAGGTCTTGGTTGATTTAGATTATTGTGCGTCTTTTAGTGCAATGTTGCAAACAACGTCACTGACGCCACTGTTGCCACTGCAACTTGACGCCACTGTTTCATTTTCTATCTTTCCCACAATATAAATCGTGCAATAGAACTATCAAGGGACTAAAGGCAAAGAGTGCTTGCTGAATTCTACGGCCGTATCCGCCCCTAGTATAATTTGAAAAAAAACATTAAAAAATACGTAAAATATGGATTTGTTGGTCCTTCCAATGTAGAATGTAGAATGTTTAGGAGGCGAGTTAATCACCGCGACTTTACAGATCTATTGTGCGTTCCCCTTTCTTGAGTTATAACGAGTTATAACTTATCATACAATCTCAGGGCTTTAACAATGGCCAGTATCTGAGACGGCCCCACAGAGGCCAACTCTCCATCCTCGACATCAGCCGTACCAAAGTTCATGGCACAAATGATCGTCGTATCGGCGCACTCAGTGATAAGGTATTCTGGTGTTTCCCCATTTTCCCCATAGAATCTGCATTCGCCGTTGTTTCTCAGCTTCAGCCTACTGAGATGTTCATTGAGCAGACAGTGTTCTGTTAGAAACCCCGTGATAATCCAAAGATTGTTTTTACTTAAATCAAGGAAAACCTTTGAGTTTTCTCGGTCGTAAGTTCTGAGGAACTTTTCGAGTGTCTTAGACCGTTGAAGGACACCCATTCCAAGTTACGGATGGAGTCTTCCAAATTCTTCAGTTCCGCTTTCAGTTGGTTCCCGTTTGGAAAATAGAACAGTTCTGGTCCAGTTAGTGGAGTGTTCGCGCCTTTCCTAGCTAGATTATTTGCTTTTTCATTGCGTTCTATCCCTTGGTGAGCAGGAAAATAAAGTCCAAGCAGGACCTTATTTTCTTTGCCTAATTTGTTGAGCTTCTTTAGGCATTCTTTGGCCAACTTCGAATTGATGGTTACTGAGTTGATCGCGTTTAGTACTGCTTGACTATCGTATAGGATGGCAATTTCATGTTTTCGAAAGTTCCTATCTAAGATAAATTGTACGCATATTTCGATAGCGTAAATTTCTGCCTGAAGGATACTGGGGTAGGTGCCCATTGGTTCGGAGTATTTAATTTTCGACCCAAATACTCCTATCCCTCTCCCTGCTTTGGTTTTGGAAGCATCAGTATACCACGTTATGGTATGGTCTTTTATATGCTGGGTAAGCGTTTCCTCCTTCCAATCCTTTTTATTACTCAATACTACAGTGAGGTGTTTCTCAAAGTTGTAAATTCTTGGTATGCCAAACACTGGTAGTTGGAGAAGTGGAATTTTCTTTTTGAGTGTGTTCCAAGCCCCTGACCTAAAAATTCTCCCAGTACTGTTTCCGTCAATGACCATTCTAATCATTGTCACATTGGCATAACTACAGACGACAATGTGCAGTGGTGTTAGGTCTAGAATGACCTCCATTGCTGCTGGCTGCTGTTGGACATGTTCTCATGGCACCTGTGATGCAGATACATGCCAGTCTCTGTACTTTGCACCGGTTTTGCCTTGCTGTACGTTGCTCTAGTTTTGTATACCAAGCAAGTACTTCCAATAACGAGCATATAATCCTAATTTAAACCGATTTGGAATGGATAGTGTCGCACTTTTCAATTTTTTTAGTTTCAAATTTCAAATTTCTCTAATTTTACATTGTATTATTAAATATACAAATGTTAAAAAAGAAGCAGCAAATAAAAAACTAATAAAGAAATAACAGTATAGAACAGTATTTCATAAACACACAATTATTTTTCTATTATTTATTTAATTCTTCATCTGAGTTACTGTCTTCCGTAGCTGAATCATAAACTATTATTTCTTCGACTTGATTTTCTTTGTCCGTTTCCACGTCAGGTATACTTTGGCGTTGAATTAACTCTTGGACTCCGGTTTGTAATGCATCGGAACTCATTAGAAGATAACCGTTTTGTTAGGCGTGCATTCTTATATTCATAAGCTTGTAAGTGACTCCGAGGCAGTACTGTTTCGATGAGTTTTTGTCAAGACAAAGCAGCCGGGGGCAGAACCATTGTTGTAACTGCTGCCATTTACGTACTCTAGCCTCACCCACTGTTTTGCTTACCGGATCGTTATAAATAATTCTCATGGATAATAGTTCTAGTTGAAGAAATAACTCCATAAATATTTCATGAGCTCCAAATTAAAAACTAAGAACATTAGTTCATCATACTGCAACAAAGCAAATCCTCAACCTTTTGACTTGTAGACAAAATCCCATAACACTGGTTGATATAATACAATATAAAATAACAACGGTGATCTTACCTTTATTTACAGCTCATAGTATGTTTCACAAACCGATTAAAATCAAAATTTATGTCATTAAGTGTTTTGCCTGTGTTACCACCGACAGACATTGATAGATGTCGGAATGGCTTTGCATAAGGGTGCAGCATGCAAGGCAAGGGGTTAGTATGTCTTAAACATTATTTCAAAAAAAAAAACAAAAGTGACTTTCATGTTTAATTTATGCCACGCCACGCTATGAGCACCACGTGAGCCCACACCACGTGAGCCCACGTGTTGTGACGTGGGAAAGAGTGTACACATGAGATATGGGACAGACGAATGGCCCATCACACGTGTGATAGCGTGGGATGGCGTGAGCCCTAGTGTACATAATCCCCATCATTATCCATGCAAAAAATAAATATCAGAAATAAAAAAGTTCCCCCAAAAAACACGCGACATTTCATATCTCGACTGGACCATTAGTTTGTGCAAAAAATTGGCTTCAATAAAAATCTGTCTCATCTACATTGTTAACTGAGCGTTACCAAGGTTTTAGATAGCTGTGACTTTGTTGGTTAAGATTTAACCTCACAATTTGTTTATCGTATGTGTATTTAATTGGGGTGATTTTTTTAAGACAATTTAATATTGGTGCAGTTTGGTTTGAACAGACTAGTTTGCGCAAATTAACTGAGAGTGTAAACGGCCCATTAGCCTATGCCTATTATTATGAAAGGTTAACTTAGTAGTATTAAGTAGTTACTGCCCAATTTATTGGGCAGTTATCATAGTCGGTTAGGAAGAGTCACAATTTAAATATATTTTTTGAAAACTTGAATTAACTATTAATTTAAATTCCTATTCTTTTAATGTTTGCTCATATACAAGGTGTTTCAAAAAATATGTGCCATCTCTCGTGGGGAGATTCCTCACGTAAAAATAAGATTTATTTTTCATATCAACATAGGTCCGATTTTGCTTTGTTTCTTAGCTACAGGGTGTTAAAATCTTAATATTTTTTCGATTTATTATAATTCTCTTCCAAGCGCTTTTAACTAGTAGTGGGAACTATCGAATGAATACTATCGAAACATTCGATAGTTGGAATTCATTCGAATAATTTGATAGCTAGTAAAAAAACATTCGTTGAAAACTATTCGAATAAAAATTATCGAATAGATGCGTCATCTGCCTTGAAATATTGTATTCTAGTAATTCGGCAGCAAAAACCATTCATTTATAAAATTCATTCATTTATTCGTAAGGATGGATTATAATAAAATATTAACTGGATTTTAGTTGTCGCCCGGCGACGTAGGTTTCTTTCCGAGAAACCCGACAGCGGTCGATGGCAATGCTATGAAAGAAGCCGGCATCTTTGATTTTTTGCGGAATCATATAAAGATAAGGACACATTATTTTTTTTTATTGAGGTGCTAGTATTTACACAGAAAATACATTATGAAGGGCGCTGTTGCCATATATTGGTATTAGTTGATATTAGCAAAGAATATTATTGTTTGGCTTTAGTTAGTTAGTGATAGTATGTCTATATATTTTGCATTTTTTTTATTAATATTCTGTTGTAACACTGCAATAATACTTGTTATTTTGGATGTAGGAAAATGATTTTTAATGTTTTTAAGCAAAGACTGGTTTAATAAAAATAATAATAACAGTAATAATTTGTTATACCTATTAACAACAAAATTTAAAACAATTTAATATAAACATTTTTTTTACGTAGTAGCAAAATATAAACAACAAATTAGATGTCAAAAGTATTTATATTAGATCCTATTTAAAAATAATATAGTCTTTAAATTTTTTGTGTGGCAACGTTGGTTTATTAAATAATAATAATTACAGAACTAATTTGTTATATTAACAACAAACTTTAAAATCATGAAATATAAACATTTATTAATTTTCTAAGCATGCAGTGTAATGGAAGGAAAATATAAATAAAAAATTAGAAATCAAAATTATTTATATTAGGTACTTTATATTACTATTTAAAAATAATATTTACTTTTACTGGCATTTACTTTAAAAAATAAATGAAATATTTCTTCGCAAAAAACTACATGTAAGAGAATTAGCATAAACAAAATACAAACATCGTTAACTTTTTTTTTTAAATTGGCACGTGTAAAACTTTCAATTTAATTTTCTCACCCCATAGTTTGAGTTCGATAACCATTTACTTAACCACATTACTTAAATATGATTATTAAGTTCAACTAATTCATATTATTTAAACATCTAAAATACAAATATGTATTTTTAGAATTAATTCATAATAACTCATCTCTCTTAAAAATTGATACTTCTCAAAATTTCCCATTAAAAAATAGACCATATATACCATATAAAATAAAATAATTGAAAGATCGCGCTACGGAAAATCACACAAATTTTCGGAAAAATTTTGACACCTGCACACGCACACAATCGCCAATTAAAAAAAAAACTACTATTTTAGTATTTTAAATATTTTAATAAACCCAAAATTGGCACAGTATTAATAAGGTGAAGTTATAAAAATTTGGAAGAACTAATAATGCACTGACGCACACAAAAATCAAACGAATACTCTGACTAAATTTCATTTATCAAAAGCATTCGATAATCCTGGCTCAACGATAACCATTTAGTTGCACGGCAAGGTTGTCACATATGCTTTAGTATACAAATGAATGAATGATTTTATTCGAATAAAACCATTCGATAGTTGAAATCATTCATTCAGTAACCATTCGATAGTCTAATTCATTCGATAGTTCCCATCGCTATTTTTAACGTTTCGAATGAAATTTTGAGGGTAAAATTTACTATAAGTGTAACATATTTTAAAGCTAAAAAAATATCGACATATTCACTAGGGACGTGCATATGGGTTATCACTGGAATATTTTTCTAAAAAATCATGTACACCACTGACTTTTTTTTTTCTCTTGTTAGCGAAATAGTGTAAGGAATTTAATGCCGAATAAAAGTTGTATCTTGATATTTTGTCGATTTCGGCCTCCTTGATGAGATAAACATAATTTTATTAATTTTCCTTGATCCAAGTCTAACCTTTAAAAAATTTTAATATCATTAACTTGCGAAAGTACTCGTCGATTCCTCGTCGAAGAATTTGAAAAAAAGTTCCTATACACATGGGTATGCAAATGCATAGTTTTAGATTTACAGGGTGTTAAAAAATTTTAAAATTAGGTTTTTTGTAATTATCTTCAATACCATTATTTTTTATTTGAAATTGCTGTAGGTTGGACTAATAGTAATAATACCTAGTTGTAATAATATTTAATAATAAATTAGGTAAAATATATATTTTATTAACTTCATTTTATTTTTTTCATTTTATTTATGGTGATTAATAAAATTGCGTTTATCTCATCAAGGAGGCCGAATTAGACAAAATATCAAGAGATAACTTTTAATTGGCATAAAACGACCTAGACAATTTTGATAGCAAAAGAAAAAAAGTCAGTGGCGCACATGTTTTTTTATTGAAAAATATTGCAGTGATAACCCATATGCACGTCCCTGAAAAATTTATCGACACTTTTTTAGCATTTAAAATATGTAGCACTTATAGTAACTTTCACCCTCAAAATTTCATTCGAATCAGTAAAAGTAATTGGAAGAATATCATAATAAATCGAGAGAAGATTATTAAGACTTTAACACCCTGTAGCTACGAAACAAAGCAGAATCGGACCTATGCTGATATGAAAAATAAATCTTATTTTTATATGAGGAATCTCCCCACGAGAGATGGCACATGTTTTTTGAAACACCCTGCATAATCCCTCCTCTAATTATATTGTCTTTATTTACAGGCAAAAAATGAAATCGAACATTTACTACAACGAGCTAAATCAGAAGGACAAATTCACAAAGAAAGCATCTTCAGCATATTCACAAAACCAAACGTGATGAAGCCACTTCTAATCATAAACATTTTCAATATTTTGCAAATCCTTTCCGGAACATATTTAGTCGTGTTTTATGCTGTGGACATTTTGAGTAACATAAACGGAAAACTAATAAACCAGTTTCTAGCTGCGTCTTTGACTGCATGCGTTAGATTTATTTTCACTATTATAGCCAGTCTACTTCTAGCACTAATCGGAAGAAGAAAGATCGCTTTAATGAGCGGAATAGGGTCCACTATATCGGCATTATGTCTAGGAATAATCCTTCAGCAAGATTGTGAACAATCCCATTATCTTACCGCCTTGTTCACTTTAACATACGTGGCAGCGAATACCTTGGGTTTCTTCGTTTTACCTGGTGTGATGCTTAGTGAACTCTTCCCAGCTAAAGTTCGCGGTCATGCCGGTGGAATCACGTTTATGTTGTTCAATTTTGCACTGTTTGGTATAGCTAAAATATTTCCTTTTATTAAGAACAGTATTGGAATACACGGAGTGTTCTTAATATTCGGATTATCGTCCCTTTTAGCCAGTTTATTTCTCTATCTAGTCTTACCGGAAACAAAGGGGAAAAGTTTAAGTTATATCGAAGATTATTTTCAACAAAATAATTTTGTGTGGGCTAAGAGAGATAAAAACTGGGAAAAGAAACTTCACGGAAGTGAGAATGAAAGACTAAACAAAGCCTAAATTAATTAACTTAAATTGTAAATAGATACTGGGACATTGGAAGCATTGTTTAAGTAGAAGATAAAAAACAAAGTAGTCTTTTGCTCTTGATTGTGTAATATTTACATTATAAGGCTGTTTCCTGTAAAAAAATTATAAAAAGTTTTGTTAACTCCCCAAAAAAGTCCTATGGATATTTCGCCACGGTAAGAAAATAAAAAAAATTAAATAGTTATTTTTTGTAAACATTGCTGCGTTAATCCAACGGAGACTAATTGTCAACAGTGGTTTACTAATAAACAAATTTGCCCAATGCCGCAACCGCGCATGCGGCATTTAGCGATCTCCGATCGGGGCTTCGCCGATTTCCTATGTGTATGGATGTGGAAGTCGGAGTTCGGCGACGAGAACGAACGCTCGTCTCTATGTTGTTGCTATCAGAGCCCGCATGTGTGGATGGAAAAGCGAAGTCCGATCACGAGCGCTCGGTAGTTGACGAGCGCTTGGAGTTCGCTAAATGCCGCATAAGCGGTTAAGGCATAACGGACAAAAAATACTTGCTTCGGGAAGTATACCGTGCTGGCAACTGTTACACTTGGGTCGGTATTTACATGTGTGGAAGTAAATCGCATAGGGATCTTATTAAGTCGGAGTGAGAGAAATGCGACGGAGTGCTGTTGCGGCGTTGCCGGTACGCCTTTCCTTATCAAGTAAAGTAAAATCACGATCGCAAACCGCTTATTTTTAAAATAGTGAAATGGAATTATAAGGATATCTTTAAGGTGTTATTTTTTTATAACGAGAAAACGTCAGTAATCGCGATAATTTAAAAACACTTTTTATCACATAACACGCCATAACTAAAGAAACACTTTAGATATTCAAACTTTTTTTTATTTTGAAGATAGGATCTTTTACAATATGTTTACATAAGAAAAATTCGATAAGGTTCTTTTTTTCCATTCAAAAATTGTAAACAACCCATCTATTTACTTTTAGAGCATAGCAATTTTCAGCAGTCGTGTAATTTTTTTATTGATAAAGATTTTCACTTACTGTCTACGAAGAAAATGCAGCAGAAATATTAAGAAAGTTTTTGCAAAAACTACAGTCAATTATTTCTAATAGATTTCGAGATATCGATTTTTGAATTCAGAGTTCTAATAGCCCGGCCACTGTCGAAAACCAACTCAATTCTACTTATTTTTACCAAAAATGCAAGTGTTTCTAGCTTGCACTTAAACATTTTCAAGCTATAGGGAAAATTACGAGTCGTTAATAAATAAACAAAGTAACACGAGACGTAATAAAATCGTGAAGCTGAACGCATGATGTACACCTTTCCCTAGAACTTTAAGTATTGACAGAGGTAAGAGGTACTGATTGGGTCGACCGGTCAACTGCGACAAATCTGCTATATCTGTTCTCCCTTTGTTCAGTACATTATAAACGTATTGTACTCTTCATACATACGGAAATCTCGACCCAAGACTAACCTTTGCCAGCCCTTAGTATCTGGTCCCGTCGTCGCGTCGGAAGCAAAAAAACACAAAGAACGAAGAAAAAAACTATTTAAAATATCTAAAGGCAACTATATGAGTGAACACTTTAGTGAACACACTAGTTTTATTACGTTCTGTTAAAATTACACTTCTTGATTTTTAATTTTTTTTATTAGCTGAATACATACGAACAGTTTAATTATACAAATTGTAACGAAAAGTCTGCTAGTTTATGTCATAAAGGAAATTTTAATTTTGGCAGATAAATTACTGACAAATAATTTGGGACGATAATTTCCTCTAGTACACTAACACAGCGATTAGACAAATATGTCGCGAATTATCAACAATCTCATGACGATAGTAAATGTTGAAAAGTATCTTCATCCATGTATAGGTAGCTATTTAAAATCGCCAGGCTCATCCTTTTGCAGCTGCTTTATAAGCGGAATGTGGTGTAATTCTTTTCTCAATGACCATATTTTAACCCATTCGGTCTGTTTTTTATTGACTGGGCCTTATTTTATATTCACATAACCAATCATTCCAATTAGTAAAAAGTTTTATAAATCATTTTTTCATTCATCGTAGACTGACTGAAAAGATAGACTAATCTACGAGTAACAATTAAATCGCTCAGATTTTCAGAAATTCCGAAAAATCAACGATCCGAATACAGGGTGAGTTTCCTACGATGTTCTTTATGGGTATCTCGGAAACTACTGGAGATAGAGAGTCAGTTAAATGGGGAAAGAATTGCAGTTTTGTGGGGTCATAAATATGCGCTTTTCAGATTTTCGAAAAAGTTCATGGCTTACTAGATATTTCGAAAAAAAAAACAAATTTTAGCTATTTTAAAAATTGTCCCTAATTCCATAATAATCTATTTTAGACAAAAAGTTTTCAGATAAAAGTTGTAGATAATCACATTCCTAATGAGTTTGTGTTCTCCGATTTTTTCTAAAGCCTGTCATTTTTAACATATGACACAAACATGTTTTTTTAATGGAAACCATAGTTGGCCATGACTTCATAAAAAGCGCCATTTTTTAAGCTTTTCAGGCGATATAAGGTATAATATATTTCTTTCACAAAATTACTGAGTTATAGCCAATTTTTATCTTTCTTGACTAATTTCACTTAGCCATGGAAACAAGTTCAATCGTCGTTGCTCTCAGGAATGTGAAATTGTCACATCCAATCTTTGTAAATTAACATAAACAAAAATTGTAAATAAGAGTTTTTTAAATGAAGAAAAGCGTGTAGGATTATTGATTCAACTTTTCTTGGCTTTACAGTTTCGAGGATACGTTGACCGGTGAACGTTACGTTTTTTAGAGAACGGTTTTCAAGACATGTTAGAAAAGTTAAATTTAGATACTCGCGCATTAATACAGTGGTTCCAACATTACTTTGATTATGACACCCCACCCCCCACCATGAAACACCACAATGAAACAAATGAAAAAAAAAATAAAAAAAATATTTATATTATAATTATGTAGACTCAGGGATAGAAAGAGGTGGACCAATTGCATGGGTCTCCTCGGTCTAGCTAACATTTTAGATTTTTTTATGCGGTATGGTTAACAACAAGGTTTACAAAAGAACTCGTGAATTAAGAGAGGCACTCGAAGAGGCGAAACAGGAGAAGTTTAATTAAGTCGACCGGTCGTTCTGTGACAATAGCTAGAAATTCAGTTTTAAAAAAATGCATT
>NW_022145823.1:0-42276 GCF_002938485.1 Sitophilus oryzae
AGAATATGAGGACCTAGTTCAATAAAACATCTCAGAACTCCGCATTGCTGCAAAACAAAGTCAGGATCGCGATGATGATCGCCAATATTCGCAAACGGATCGACACCCTCAGATGAAGGAGCAACACATTATTTTATAGAAGAATTGATGAAATTAGATCTGCAGCAACAAAACAGACAATACAATATATCCTATGTTAAGTTATTCTGAGAGACCAGCTTGAATACTTTTTGAAAAACGCTACTGACCCTTGGAAAAAAGACAAATACATGAGTTTTGTGCTTTTCGTGACTTTCATTAACCTTAAGGTACCACTTTAAGTGGCCTTAAATTAATCATTTCAGATCTGAATTGTTAAAGAATAAAAAATAATGGTATGGTTTGGTTTGGGTGGTATAGTGTACGAGTTATGGGCACTTTCCAATCTAATCTTGTTTTCTTTATCTATGGTGGTATAGGGGGCTAATAGTATTCTGTATTGTTACTTAACATACACGTATTTAATGACATTTTTTTCGCAATGAGATATACAGGGTGGTCCGAACTGTATTCCGGAAACTTCGGCTGCATGTTCTGCCGATAAAAATAAGTAATAAACTTTATATAAATGTATATCCTGAATTGCTTAGTTTCCGGGAGATACAGGGTGTAGAAGTTTCATCTTTATTTCGATTCTTTCCAAATAATTTCTGTAACGTCAATATTTAGATGAAAAGTGATGTCTGGGAGTTTTTAGACAAGAAATTTTTTATTTTGATGACTCCTATTTGTAGAGGGTGTCACTTACATGTGTTTTAACTTGTTTTGAAGAGTTATAACTTTTCATCCGCACCTGTTTAAAACTACTGAGTGAAAAAATATACATTTCCGTAACTTTTTACGTAGAAAATGCACTGGGTAAAAATCGCTACAAGCAACTCAAGATATTTAGAACGGAAATAGTAAATACGTATCATTATTGGCAAAAAAATAAACACGTTGATTAGACAGTTATTTGACTGAAGTAATAAATTTGGAAAATTTTTGTTTTTCTAATTAATTAAATGTTTTTCTGCGAAAAAATTCAGTCTAATAACTGTTTAGTCAACATGTTTAATATATGTCAATGGTGACAGGTATTGATAATTTCGATTCCAAATATCTCGAGAACAATAATTACTTGTAGCGATTTTTACCAAGAGACCTTCGTTACGCAAAAAGCGTCGTAAATGTATAGTTTTATACAGGTACGGAGGAAAAGTTTAACATGGACTCATATTGACATCAAAATCAAATTTCTCATGTCAAAAAACTTCTAGACACCAATTTTTGACGTTACTTCATAAATTATTTGCAAAAAATTGAAATAAAAATGAAACTTCTACACCCCGTATCTCCGAAACTAAGCATTTTAGGACATATATTAATACGAATTTTTTACTTATTTTTATCTGCAGAGTATGCTGCCGAAGTTTCCGGAATACAGTTCGGACCACCCTGTATATTGTGGAAACAAAACTGCAATTTATGAGAATATTGTTAATTATTTATTCTCCTAATAATGATTGCTCATTTACATTTCGTAAGTTTCTGTTTATTTTTAATATTAATAGTGTAATCATACATATTTGTGTGCTACAATACTTACCGGATAAAAGTCTTCACTTTGTCCCGTGTTTATTCTATAAACCTGCCTAAATACCTTTAAAGCACTTCCGCTGTCACCACAGCTCATTAAGAATTTCGGGGTTTCAGGCAAGAAGTAGAAACCGAGTGCAGCTAAAGCAGGTGGTATTCCGCTTATTAAAAATAATAAATTCCAGGAATAATACTCTGAAAAGAATGATTTTACTTTTGCAACTCGTAAGGGAATTTCCCGTTTTTGTCCTATATCAAGGAATTTATTTATACTGATATTTTTACCTCTTGTCTATACATTTTTAAAAATATCTTTAAATTGATAGCAGTACTAAAAGCTATTTTTACATTGTAAAATGTAATAATCCTATTTTTCACTATGAATCATAAAGTTAGTACTTTGTAATTGTCAGATATTTTTAACTCTGAGTTTAGATAAATATTACATATTAAGAGTTGTATATGAAACTTCTGGCGTTAAATCTTACCTAAAATAACTTAATTATAGATTTTTAAAGGGAGTATTAGTAATCATTTTTATACAGTTGTATAGTCGAATTATAAATCTAGTTTATATTTTGCCCAATCTAGTCCAACGTTTTCCTAAAAACACTGCAAGGAAAGCAGAAGAATCAGTTAAAACTATTGAAGTACCAGAAGAGGAACAATGGTATAATTAAAACAATAAAAGGTCGACAATAAAACGTCCATAGACAACCTTCTCTCATTGCCCAGTTCCAGATCAAAATATAGTAAAACATGTATTTCGAAGATAAAATAACCGGCAAAAAAAACCGGCCACTAAAAACTAGTCCCAATTTCAAAGTTGGATTTCTCGCTAACCCCTCATTAGATTTTGATGATTTTTTTTATAAATTGTAAATTACTTCCTTCTTAACGGATGCTACGTCAGAAATTTTTATTCCGAATTTATTTTGACCATATACAGGGCACAAAAATTAGATAAAGTTTTTTGCCCGAACTTTGTAACACGCTGTAGGATGCAGCAGCTGTAGTAGGTATTGCTAAATCAAATCATATTGTAGCCTCATCCTTTGTGAGCATTTTGTTTTTTTTAATCACGACATTATCTCTTTTTGTATTGGAGATACGCTGTTTTCAAAAGAACGTCTCGGAAAAATGCTTCGCAGGCAGAAAGTTTTATGTGTAAATAATCAAGGCAACGGTTGTTAAATTAAAAAATGCCATTATCTGTGACGGATGTTGCTTGTATTGTGGCTTTAATTGAAGATGGCCGAAGTCCACGTTATGTGTCCGACACCCTGGTTATACCTCGAACAACAGTCCAGAATGCCTGGAAAAGTATATTGAAACGAGAAATTTCATCAGTTGAGTGAGTTCTAGAAGAAAACAGAAGACAAATGCAATTGACGACCGCTTTATTGTCCTGAATACTATACGAAATCGTAGAATTACAGCGTTTCAGAATCAACATCTGCTACAAGCCGTGCGTAGAACTGAAGTCAGTGAGAGAACAATCCGACGAAGACTAAAAGAAAACAACTTGTCTGCAAGGAGACCTGCCACAGGACACCAGCTACTTGCAAGATATCGTCGAGCACGTCTTCAGTTTGCGCGTTTGCATGTGAATTGGGATATTGAGCAATGGACTAAAGTCCTTTTCACGGATGAATTGCGGTTTTGCCTGCGAAGCACTTTTCCGAGACGTTCGTTTTAAAGCAGCGTATCTCCAACACAAACAGAGATAATGTCGTGATTAAAAAAATAAAATGCTCACAAAAGATGAGGCTACAATGTGATTTGATTTAGCAGTAGCTACGACAGCTGCAGCACCCTACAGGGTGTTACAAAGTTCGGGCAAAAAACCACGTCTTATTGTTGTGCCCTGTATATGCTCAAAATAAATTCGGAATAAAAATTTCTGACGTAGCATCCGTTAAGAAGGAACTAATTTACAATTTAAAAAAAAATCATCAAAATCTAATGAGTGGTTCGCGAGAAATACAACTTTGAAATTGGGACTAGCTTTTAGTGGCCGGTTTTTTTTGCCGGTGAGTGTATATCAAAGATTAAATTAGAAATTAAGAGAATTTGCAGTAATAAGGGAGGGGTACCATATAGTGCCCTTACGGCCATGTAAAGGTACCCCAAATTTGGGGTACATTTTCTAGAACAATATTTTCTGCAAACAATTACAATGCACAAAAAGAAAAGAAAACCGATTAACAGTAGCCTATAATCACATATTTGCATATTATAACACCTAGAGTACAAGAAACTATTATTTAATGAAGATGTAACGACCCAACCAACCTAATGTAAAGTAACAAATTCAATTGCAATACAGAAATGCAATACTAAATAATGTTTACATTTATGTTGGGTTCATTCCTGCAATCTTTTGAGAATGCCGTTACTGAAAACTGAAACACAATATTTAAAAATTCATTGATCTGTATTATGTAAAAAGTTATTGGGTTCAGATCCAAGAAAACAAATTGTACAGTGGCTTTTTATTTAAACTGAAGTTTACCTAGCAATAAAATAATGCTAACGATGCGTTTAGACGGTGCCGGTGGTTATGTTGGCTTTCTTCGATGCAATATTGCAAACAACGTGACACGCTAGTTATGAGCGAAACTGGTCTTGGCGAAAAGCATTTTTATATATTTTTTATGATGGGAAAAACCGGATAAATTTTAATAATCGAGTAGTCGAGTTTCAAACGATTTCAATAATCGAGCAATCGCTCTGAGCGAAATTTCGCTCGTATTTAAATATATGGTTTTTCGCCGTCGCCGTCGTCACTTGTACTCGTAATTAGCGATGGGAACTATCGAATGAATTAGACTATCGAATGGTTAATGAATGAACGATTTTTAACTATCGAATGGTTTTATCCGAATAAAATCATTCATCATTTGTATACTAAAGTGACAACCTCGCCGCGCAACTAAATGGTTATCGTTGAGCCACGACTATAGAATGCTTTTGATAAATGAAATTTAGTATTCGTTTGATTTTGTATGCGTCCAGTGCATTATTAGTTCTTCCAAATTCTTATAACTGCCGTATAAATACTGTGCTATTTTTGCGTTTATTAAAATAGTTAAATACTTAAATAGTACTTATTTTTAATTTTATTTATTGACGATTGAGTGCATGTGCAGGTGTGTCAAAATTTTTCCGAAAATTTGTGTGATTTTCCGTAGTCCGATTCAATTTAATTTATATGTATTCATTTTTAATGAGAAATTTTGAGAAGTAGCAATTTTTAAGAGAGATGAGATGAACTTACATTAATTAATTTTAAAAATACATATTTGTATTTTAGATGTTTTAATAATATGAATTAGTTGAACTTAATAATCATATTTAAGTAATGTGGTTAAGTAAATGGGTTTATTGAACTCAAACTATGGGGTGAGAAAATTAAATTGAAAGTTTTATACGTGCCAATTTAAAAAAAGTTAACGATGTTTGTATTTTGTTTATAATTCTTACATGTAGTTTTTTGCGAAGAAATATTTAATATTTTTTAAAGTAAAGCCAGTAAAAGTAAATATAATTTTTGAAATAGTAATATAAAGCACTCAATATAAATAATTTGATTTAATTTTTTATTTATATTTTCCTTCCATTACACTGCATGCTGAGAAAATTAATAAATGTTTATATTTCATGATTTTAAAATTTGTTGTTAATATAACAAATTAGTTCTGTAATTATTATTATTTAATAAACCAACGTTGCCACACACAAAAATTTAGAGACTATATTATTTTTAAATAGGATCTAATATATATAATTTTGACATCTAATTTCTTGTTTATATTTTGTTACTACTTAAAAAAAATGTTTATATTAAATGATTTTTAAATTTTGTTGTTAATAGGTATACCAAATTATTACTGTTATTATTATTTATTAAACCAGCCTTTGCTTAAAAAACATTAAAAATCATTCTCCTACATCCACAATAACAAGTATTATTGCAGTAACAACAGAATATTAATAATAAAAATGCAGAATATATAGACATAACACTATATAAATCCCTAACTAACTAAAGTCAAAACAATAATATTCTTTGCTAATATAAACTAATACCAAAATATGGCAACAGCGCCCTTCATAATGTATTTTCTGTAAATACTAGCACCTCAATAAAAAAAATAATGTGCCCTTATCTATATCTGACTCCGCAAAAATCAAACATGTCGGCTTCTTTCATAGCAATGCCATCGACCGCTGTCGTGTTTCTAGGAAAGAAACTTACGTCGCCGGGCGACAACTAAAATTCAGTTAATATTTTATTATAATCGATCCTGACGAATGAATGAATTTCATAAATGAATGAATTTTATAAAATGAATGGTTTTCGCTGCCGAATTACTAGAATACAATATTTCAAGGCAGATGACGGATCTATTCGATAATTTTTATTCGAATAGTTTTCAACGAATGTTTTCTTACTAACTATCGAATTATTCGAATGAATTGCAACTATCGAATGTTTCGATAGTATTCATTCGATAGTTCCCACTTGTTGTTATAATGTATTAGAAAACATTTGGCGGGAAAAATAATACAAACGAACGTACTCTCATGAGCATCAGCTAACGACTGCCTTTATTATACCAAAGCCAAATATATACGTTATAAAACAATGTTGCCACTTATTTTCCTAACCTTTGAGATTATATTAACAACACCCCCACTATCTCAAATGGTTAAGAGGTAAAACCCAGTTTCTTAACAAAATAAGAATGCTTAATTCTAGCTAAACCCTTCGTTAATATATCTGCTACCATTTCATCAGTTTGTTGGTAATGGATTGTTATCATTCCGTTTGTAATACATTCTCTAACAAAATGATAGCGTACATCAATATGTTTTGTTCGCTTATGGAACAATGGATTCAAAGCAAGTTTTTGTGCACTCTGATTGTCATTATATATTGTAACACTATCGTGAAAATCAATTATTTCACCTAGAATATTTTTCAAATAAACTGCTTCTTTTGAAGCCTCGCTAAGACCTATATATTCTGCCTCAGTACTGCTTAATGCAACAGTTCTTTGTTTACAACTTTGCCAAGAAATAGACCCACCACATAGTTTAAATACATATCCTGTGTATGATTTCCTATCACAATCATTAGCCCAATCAGAATCCACAAAACCTTCTAAATCAAAATGATCACTAACATTTGAAAACTCTAATCTATAACCTTTTGTACCTTTTAAATACCTAAGTACTCTCTTAGCACACTGCCAATGATATTATGAAAATTATTGTTAAATTGACTTAAATAATTTACAGCAAATGTAATGTCCGGTCGAGTAAGCACAGCTAAATACATTAAGCTTCCTATGAGCTGTTGATAAGGTAAATTACATTAGTTTTTACTTGAATTAACAATTTTTCAACATTAGCTTTACTTTCCATAGGAGTACTAACTACATTACAATTTTCCATTCCAAAAGAGTTTAAAACTTTGTCAATATAGTTTTCCTGATTCAGTAGCATTTCTTTTATAATCTCTAGTTAGCCTAACACCAAGACATTGTTTAGCTTCGCCTAGATCTTTTATGTCAAATTCTAAACTCAACCTTTGATTTTAAAATTATCAACATTTTTAGAATTATCGGAAAAACAAAAAAATCGTCCACATATAACGCTACTAAAGTTAATGACCCTTGTCTCTTTTAATGAATAAACAAGCTTCATGTTGTGAATGTTTATAACCCATTTTTGACAAAACTTCATTCACTCTCGCATTCCAAGCTCTGGACGCCTGTTTTAGCCCATAAACAGCCTTCTTTAAACGGTATACCTTATTCTCTTGATTTTTAACAACAAATCCTTCAGGTTGTTTCATATATACTGGTTGATCAAGTACACCATTTAAAAACGCTGCCTTTACATCAAGATGTGTAATTTTCAAATTTAACTTGACTGCTAATGCAATCAACAGTCGCAAAGTAGAATGTCTTACTACTGGAGAAAACACGTCACTGTAATCCACACCCGCTTTTTGTACACAACCTTTCGCCACTAAACGCGCACGATGTTTTACGTCTCCGTTTTCACTGGTTTTGCGTTTGAAAACCCACTTGCATGGAACAACAGTTGAAGAATCAGGTAAGTTGTCCACTAATTCCCAAGCTTCATTATCTTCAAAGCACTGAATCTCTTCACACATTGCTTCTTTCCATAGCTTAGCATCGTAACTTGCCATAGCTTCTTTCACAGTGATTGGATCATCATAAGAAGTTATCATTGCATCATCGTTAGGATTTTCTTCTTGTATGCAAACATAAGTTACATAGTCTTCAAACTGCATAGGTTTTTTAATTCTTGAGATTTTCTTACTTCCACACATTCATCTGTTGGTAGTTCTGTAATAAAATCTTCATCGCTGGATGAAATGATTGACTCAGCATCACTAAAAGATTCATCAGTCGAGTTATCTGGCTGACTGACCTCAGCTCCCACTGAATCTGATACTTCTTGTAGTTCATATTCTATGTTTCTTGGTTTTCTTATGCTTCCTTCAATTACTACGTCTCTGCTGATTATTATTTTCTGTCTTATCGGATCATACAGTCTATAGCCTTTTATATTGTCACTATACCCAACTAAAAACATTTTTTTCAGACTTTTATCCCATTTCTGTCTTTTCTCTTTTGGTACAAGTGTCATGGTTTTGCTACTAAAAATTCGTATTCCACTTACATCTGGCCTCTTGTTGAACCACATTTCATATGGAGTTTTCTTCAATCCAGACACTACAGATCGATTTCTGAGATAAACAGCTGTTGCTATAGCTTCCGCCCAAAATTTTTTTTTTTTCTAAGTTCTGCGTCATGCTAACAAACAACGAGCTTTTTCCACTATGGTTCTATTCATCCGTTCACTCATACCATTTTGCTGCGGAGTATAGGCATTTGTTTGCTGATGCAAAATTCCTTGATTCTTATAATACTCTTGAAAAAACTTCCCATCAAACTCTGTCCCCTTGATACAATAATGAAAACTTTTATTCGTTCACCTTTTTGATTTTCTACATATTCTTTAAACTCCTTGAATTTTTCAAAAGCTTCATCTTTACTAAGAAAATATGTAAACACCATTCTCGTATAGTCATCTTCTAATATCATAAAATATCTTGAGCCCCCTATAGATGTCACTTCCATCGGACCGCATAAATCCCCATGAATAACTTCTAAAATAGATTTTGCTCTATTGCCCTTATGATTAAACGGTAGTCTCATTTGCTTACCTTGACAACAGATTTCGCAAATGCCTGAGTCACTTTGTGATAAACTTCCTGTATAATCAAAGCCCTCAACTAAGCCATTCTTCATAGAATTCAGGTACTTGTAATTTAAATGTCCAAAACGCCTGTGCCAAATTTCTCCTGAGACTGCTAATCCTGCTACTAGTTTTGTATGTGGCTCCACAATATCTAACTTGTAAACATTTCCTACTAAACTAGCTGTAGCTACCAGTTCGTTTCTGCTATTAAAAATGTTACACCCAGTTTTGTGAAAAACAACTCTGTTATTATTCTTTATTAACTGGCTCACAGACAATAAATTAGTCATCAAGTCCGGTACGTAGAATACATCATTCACTTTAATTAAATGTTGCTTATCTTTCACTAATGTCGTGAGTTCTGTGTAACCACCACATTCAATAGCTAAACTATTCTCATTTGCCACTGTAATTTCCTTGACTGAACTTCTCTACATTTTTTAAACAATTTCTTTGAGCTGTAAGATGAGCACTGCAACCTGAATCAATGTACCAGTCTGATTTCTCAAATTTTCCAGTAAGAAAAACAGCATTAAAAGCACTAGATGTATTATCTTTACTGTAAGCTTTCTTCTCTGGACATCGGTTCATAAAATGCCCCATCTTCTTACATCTATAGCAGATAACCTCACTTTTTCCTTTATTTACATTTTTAAAGCTTTCGTTGTTGCCACTGTTACCACGACCGCTGTCATTTCGATGATTCCATTTGCCCGAAATGTTACTCGCAAACGCACTACCCGCACTTGACGTTGACGCCCCACTAACGCCATCTAGATGCATGTCTAACAATTTTGACTTGATTGAATCTGCAGTTATGTCAATTCCGGAGTGTTCAATTGCAATAACCATCGGTTCATATTTGTCGGTTAAACCAGCAAGCATCAAACTTCCAATAAACTCTTCAGTCAGTTTAAAAGCACTTCTTTCTAGTTTCTGAGCTGTATCGATTATTTGGTTAACATAAGACTCCATCGATTCACAATTTTCAAGTCTCAACGAAATCAATTTCCGAACTAAACTAATTTTTCGCGCGAAACCCGAATCTTCATAGAGTTTTTTTAACTTATCCCATACATCTTTAGCCGATTTAGTGTCCTTTACATGGATAAATAACGTAGGATCAACGGTTAAAATTAACTTAGCTTTGGCCTTACTTACTACAACAGAATCTGTCTCAGAGCCATCAAGACATTTCGTCAGACCCTCAAGGACGAACACATTTTCCACTGCAAAAGCCCAATCTGAGTAATTTTCACGACCCGTTAGCCGAGGAACACTAGATAAATAGTTCACTGCCATCGTGTAGCACTCAAGCATACTCGTTTCCGTATTTTTTCGCTTTTTAAACACGTTCTGGGCACATAACCTGTTGTTATAATGTATTAGAAAACATTTGGCGGGAAAAATAATACAAACGAACGTACTCTCATGAGCATCAGCTAACGACTGCCTTTATTATACCAAAGCCAAATATATACGTTATAAAACAATGTTGCCACTTATTTTCCTAACCTTTGAGATTATATTAACAACACCACTACTACTCGTAATGCCAAGCAGTAAGCTGCATGCGCAGAGCGCATATATAACGTCGTATAGTCCTATAATTAACAATGCGGTTCCAATCAAAAGAACAATTTGTTGTTTGAAGATATTTTACCAAAAACACTGATAAAATATTGCCAATCTGCAATGCATGTAGCAAATTCGTTCGATAGGATTGCTTGCGTTCGTCGCTCGTTCATAATCGAGCGATGTCGGTTATTTCAAGAATCGAGTACTCGAGCGTATTTTCGCTCGAGTTATCCCATCACTAATATTTTTTTCTATTTGTTTAAATTTATTGTTTTAATTTATTGCCAATAGTGTTTCTGACTTTTACAAAAACAATTTACAGTAATCTTATGGTGTTAATACAGGTTGGTGAGCAGCCAATAACTCAAAAAATAATAACAGGTTTTCTCCATAACCTAAAATATTATGAGATACATTTTGTTAATCATGTTGGTTGGCATTATTAATGATTTTTAAGCGTGATAGAAAAGAAAATGTGAAAAATGTATTGCTGTAGTTCAGAAATTATTTGGAGGAAAACCAAAATGAAAATGAAATATCTACACCTGTATGTCCGAAACTAAACATTTTAGGATATAAATTTATACGAACTTTTTTATTTATTTTTATGTGCAGAATATGCTGCCGAAGCTTCCCCAATACAATTCAGACCACCCTGTACATAAAAAAATTCTGCTGATTCGATACATAGGTACAGAAAAATAAAAAAAAATATATACACACCATGCGGGCACCTCTTACTTTTGGGTCGGTATTTTTATGTGTGGAAGTAAATTGCATAGGGATCTTATTAAGTCGGAGTGAGACAAATGCGAAAATGTTCTATTGCGGAGTTGCCACAATTCGCCGATACGCCTTTCCCTACCAAGTAAAGTAAAATCACGATCGTAAACCGCTTATTTTTAAAATATTTTTTTCGAAAAGATAACTAGATAAAATCATTAGATATGTTTCTGAGCATCTCATATGGCATTATAAGGATATCATTAGGGTATCCATTTTTCTATAACGAGAAAACGTCAGTAATCGTGATAATTTAAAAACTCAACTTTCTAACACACGATAACTCAAGAACCACTTTAGATATTGAAACTTCTTTTTTTATTTTGAAGTTCGGATCTTTTACAAGATGTTTAAATAAGAAAAATTCGATAGGCTTGTTTTTTTTTCCATTGAAAAATTAAAAAAAGCATCCATTTACTTTTAGTGCATAGCAATTTTCAGCAGTCGTGTACCTTTTTTATTTATAAAGATTTTCACATACTGTCTGCGAAGAAAATATAGCAGAAATATTAAGAAAGTTTGTTAAAAAAACTACAATCAATTAATTCTAATGGATTTCGAGATATCGATTTTTGAATTCAGCGTTCTAATAGCGTGACCCTGTCGAACACCAATTCAATTCCACTTATTTTTACCAAAGGTACAAGTGTTAGGTAGTAGAGTAACTTGCACTTAAATATTTACAATCTATAGGGAAAATTACAACGACTCGTTAATAAATAAACAAATAAAGTATAACGAGACGTAATTAAATCGTGAAGCTGAAGGCATGATGTGTGGCACTTAAATATTTACATCCTTCCCTAGAATTTTAAGTACTGATTGGGTCGATTGATCGACTGCGACGAATCTGCTATATCCCTTTCCACGTCTCTTAGCAATGTGCTCAGTTTCTCGGTTTGTTTCATACGTTTGGCAACGTTTTTGCTGTTCTCTCTTTGTTCTGTACATTATAAACTCATGGTACTCTTCTTACATACGGAAATATTGATCCAAAACTAACCTTTGGCAGCCCTTAGTAATATTGTTATTTTCTTTTAAGTTTCATTTGCATTAAATTACAGAAAATGCTATTTATTTAAAGATTTTCTATGTAGAAAGTGCCTCTATGAAAAATCTATTAAAAAAATGCAAGACTTGGAAGAGTCTTGCAACAAGACCGAAAAAAACACCAAGACTGGACCCTGTAAGACAAAACTACTTGATCGGTTGCAAGACCAAGATCAAGAGAGTCTTAAGCTTGGTCTTGCATTTGCTCATCACTAGTCATGCCCCATGAAGCATGTCTCACTCTGTTTACACGTTTTTACATCCATTCTGCAAAATTGATATTCTGAGACGAATATTGTTACAACCTGTGGCTATACCCGCCGCTGTTACAATTTTAAAAACAACAATAACAAATTCGTAAACCATGGGTTAGTTTTGCACGTTCAAAAACGATAAAAAATCCCCCTGTAAACGAAGTTTGTTAGGTAAATTTTTAATTATATATCAGGGCCGACACATCGTTTTACATGGGTGACCTTCAATAAATTAGAGACAAGCTGCAATTTTGTATGGAGCTTCATTTTGTAGATCTTTAAACATCCTGAAACTCCAGCGATGAACCGTTGAGCCCGTCACCCCAAAACCACCCCTATAAGGGGTAAAAAGGGCCCTTTTTTTACTTTTTCTTCAATAACTTTAAAACTACGAATTTTAGGAAAAAAAGTCACGAGTAAAAAATTGAAGAGAAGAAAATTTCCTACCACATAGGTAAAGAACCAAAATTTTTAGAATTTCAGTGGCGCAGGTGCGAATTCTTTAATTTTGCCAAAAAATTTATAAGGATACAAGTTCCTATAAAAACGATCTTTTTAATAAAGGTAAGTTACCAGTGCCAGTGGCGGAGATAATTTTTTTAAATGTGCGTTTTTTTACATTTTAAAAACATTGAATAAGAAAAATTGCAGTTTTACAAATAATTTCCCATGAAATAGGTATATTGAAAAATTTTAATAACAAAATAAGAAAAACCTTAGCTCAAAAATAGGATAACTTGTCTTAAGGATAGTCCTCATTTACTTCCACATTTGTTGGGTTCATACATGTAATGCCATTGCATTGACCACAAGCCATAGTGCAGGTGAGTCCCATTCGCTTGCATGTACATGCTTTTTTACAGCCTCCCGAAGAGCAATTGCTTTTGTTGGTGTTGTTTGACAAAAAATCTGCCTTTGGTAACTTCACTGCAGATAAATTCGAGAAAGATAAAATTGGTACCATTTTTTTACCTGGAGATCTGTGATTCTGCTCCACAATTTTGGTCTGTATCTCTTCATAGCCATCAAAAACAACAGTGACATTTTTGCCATAGTGATATGTTATATAATTATAGTATTGAGAAAACAGATCTGAAAATATCGCAGGGTACAAGCTTGGTTAAATAACAATTTACCACCGCAAGATTGGGGTTGGAATCTGAAAAATCGGGAGATGAATCCAATACATTCAGACCAGCCCATTGCTCCTACATGGGTTTTAGAGAAAAATTTTTTGCAATTGCTCCTCGGGAGGCTCTAAAAAAGCATGTAAATGCAAACGAATGGGACTCACCTGCACTATGGCATGTGGTCAATGCAATGGCATTACATGTATGAACCCAACAAATGTGGAAGTGAATGAGGACTATCCTTAAGATAAGTTATCCTATTTTTGAGCTAAGGTTTTTCTTATTTTGTTATTAAAATTTTTCAATATACCTATTTCATGGGAAATTATTTGTAAAACTGCAATTTTTCTTATTCAATGTTTTTAAAATGTAAAAAAACGCACATTTAAAAAAATTATCTCCGCCACTGGCACTGGTAACTTACCTTTATTAAAAAGATCGTTTTTATAGGAACTTGTATCCTTATAAATTTTTTGGCAAAATTAAAGAATTCGCACCTGCGCCACTGAAATTTTAAAAATTTTGGTTCTTTACCTATGTGGTAGGAAATTTTCTTCTCTTCAATTTTTTACTCGTGACTTTTTTTCCTAAAATTCGTAGTTTTAAAGTTATTGAAGAAAAACTAAAAAAGGGCCATTTTTACCCCTTATAGGGGTGGTTTTGGGGTGACGGGCTCAACGCTTCATCGCTGGGGTTTCAGGATGTTTAGAGATCTACAAAATGAAGCTTCTTGCCGAATTTCGGCTTGTCTCTAATTTGTTGAACCTCGGCCTGTATAGGCTCTGGGCTATTAAGTCCAAAGTCATCGTGACGTTTTTGTCCCTGATGGATTCTGAACCCAACTATTATGTTTTTAATAAAAGATATATTAAGTACTGCGATTCAGTGGTGAATTCATAAATATAAACATTATTCAGACATACCTATCATATAACAACAATTCATATAAGGACAGCCAACTGCCAATTTTGTAAAGTTTACGATACATTTATTCTATTAAAACGTTCTAAAGTTTACGATACATTTATTTGTTAAGACATTTTTTTAATTTTTAAAGATCGAAACTTTTAATAATTTTTGAGTTTATATGTGCGAATGGCTTACCTATGAACCCTAAATTGACGTTAATGTCCAAAGCCATAATACTTCCAGATATCAGTGGTATAATTATGTTTGCTGTACCGAACATGGCTCCATATGCCATTTGGAGTCTTCCTCTGTATTCAGTTGAGTGGAATTCGTGGAGGTAGGTGTTTACTGCTACGTATACTCCACCAGCTCTGTGTATAAATATATCAACTTTAATTCATAAACTCACCTTTTTATAAACTTTAGTATTGGACTTATTATACAGGGTTAATCGAGTTGTTTTTTACCCTATTTTTAAAACATGCTCTTAAAAATTAACCAAGGCATATGTTGACATGAGTCAAAAAACAAAATTTCCCAGGAGACATGGTTCTGATGAAAAAATAATGTTTTAGGGAAAGTTACTAACGTCACTATTGCACAGAGTGTTTTTATGTTAGGGTAGAAACAAACCCATCAATTAACCCTTATAATAAGCCAAATACTAAAGTTTATAAAATACTAGTAGTGGGAACTATCGAATGAATACTATCGAAACATTCGATAGTTGCAATTCATTCGAATAATTCGATATTTGTAAAAAAACATTCGTTGAAAACTATTCGAATAAAAATTATCGAATAGATGCGTCATCTGCCTTGAAATATTGTATTCTAGTAATTCGGCAGCAAAAACCATTCATTTATAAAATTCATTCATTTATGAAATTCATTTATTCGTCAGGATCGATTATAATAAAATATTAACTGGATTTTAGTTGTCGCCCGGCGACGTAGGTTTCTTTCCGAGAAACCCGACAGCAGTCGGTGGCAATGCTAGAAAGAAGCCGGAATCTTTGATTTTTTGCGGAGTCATATAAAGATAAGGACACATTATTTTTTTTATTGAGGTGCTAGTATTTACACAGAAAATACATTATGAAGGGCGCTGTTGCCATATATTGGTATTAGTTGATATTAGCAAAGAATATTATTGTTTGGCTTTAGTTAATTAGGGATAGTATGTCTATATATTTTGCATTTTTTTTATTAATATTCTGTAGTTAGGTTAGGTTAGATAATAAAATATTTTGGATGTAGGAAAATGATTTTTAATGTTTTTTTTAAACAAAGACTGGTTTAATAAAAATAATAACAGTAATAATTTGTTATACCTATTAACAACAAAATTTAAAATAATTTAATATAAACATTTTTTACGTAGTAGCAAAATATAAACAACAAATTAGATGTCAAAATTATTTATATTAGATCATATTTAAAAATAATATAGTCTTTAAATTTTTGGCATCGTTGGTTTTATTAAATAATAATAATTACAGAGCTAATTTGTTATATTAACAACAAACTTTAAAATCATGAAATATAAACATTTATTAATTTTCTAAGCATGCAGTGTAATGGAAGGAAAATATAAATGAAAAATTAGAAATCAAAATTATTTATATTAGGTACTTTATATTATTATTTAAAAATAATACTTTAAAAAATAAATGAAATATTTCTTCGCAAAAAACTACATGTAAGAGAATTAGCATAAACAAAATACAAACATCGTTAACTTTTTTTTTAAATTGGCACGTGTAAAACTTCAAGTTCATCTCAATTCTCTTAAAAATTGCTACTTCTCAAAATTTCCATTAAAATAGACCATATATACCATATAAAATAAAATAATTGAAAGATCGGGCTACGGAAAATCACACAAATTTTCGGAAAAATTTTGACACTTGCACACACACACAATCGTCAATTAAAAAACTACTATTTTAGTATTTTAAATATTTTAATAAACGCAAAAAATAGCACAGTATTTATAAGGTGAAGTTATAAAAATTTGAAGAACTAATAATGCACTGACGCACACAAAAATCAAACGAATACTAAATTTAATTTTTCATTTATCAAAAGCATTCGATAGTCGTGGCTAAACGATAACCATTTAGTCGCACGGCGAGGTTGTCACATATGCTTTAGTATACAAATGAATGAATGATTTTATTCGAATAAAACCATTCGATAGTTGAAATCATTCATTCAGTAACCATTCGATAGTCTAATTCATTCGATAGTTCCCATCGCTATAAAATACTGAGTTTATGAATTAAAGTTGATAGGCTAATAACTAGACCAGGGTCGATAATTTTTGAAACTAAAAAAAATTATAGTAGAATGAAACCCATTAAAAAAGGTAGATAATACAGCAATAATGAAAGGAAAAATAAATTATGGTCAATTTGAGTTTGAGAAGTAGGAGGGGGTGAGTTTTTAACGGTAAAAATCGGTTTATGTCGATTTTCAGCCAAACTACGAGTCCTATAAAAAAAAGTTAAAAAGCACTTTTTTTTATAGGACTCGTTTTATTTACACTTTTTTTACATAACTTCAAAATTTATGTGAAAAATTCAAATAACCAAGGTTTTGGTTTTTTATTTTTATCTTTTACAAATTTTTTTTTTCCATGAAATTTGGTGATAACTTACCTTTTTATATACCAAACATACTGTAATTTTTTTGATTTAAAATATTTATTTTTTTACCTTATTTTAATTTAATAGTAAAAAACCACCCTAATTTTCAATTGAAAATTCACGTGTCAAAATATCCGGTTTTTTTAAAAAGTCGGTGAGCTTTTTGTTCGTTGAAATCTCTATTTTCTGATAGTGCAAAAAATAATATACCTTGCATTATGTTCCACTTTAAGCTTTTTTATTAAAATTAACACTTTAATTACTCGTATAACGTAAGATTCCATGTTACATTAATTAACAAAAAAATAATAAATCGAAATATACTACTATCTGGATTTGCCGGAAAAGGAAAGAAAAATATTGTAAATTCATTATTAGACGCTAAAAATTTGTCACATTTGGTCAATATTTTTTATCAAAAAGATGCAAACAAACAAGATATCGTGAAAAATGGATTAATATTAATCAAATCTATTTATAAGTGTAAAAAGGATAATATAACACTGAATCAATTAAGATATGAAAAATATCAGTTGGCAAAAATTAAAGCATCTTTTGTATTAGCAAATCTTCCACCCACAGAAGGTGCAGCAGAACAACATTGTTACAGGGCATATTATCAGCTTCAAACTTGGCTGGGTAACGAACTAACAGCAACAGATTGGGGCTGGAAGCAACATCAACGTAGCATTATGCCCAAATTTACAGATGAGGAATTAATTCCGGAAATATTGCTCAAAAGTATTTGCTGCAGCTGTGAAACTGGATGTAACAATTTAAAATGTGGCTGCGAGGCGAAAGAAAAAGGCTACGAGGAACTGAATGATTCCGATGAAATTGTGGATGACGAAGCAATTCAGACTGGAAATAATATCGGAGACGAAGACGGTGATGGTCTTGAAGATTTTGAAGATCTGCTGGAATCGGAAAGTTTTGTCGAATCTAACGACGAAGGAAGGCCATCAAACAGACAAAACCTGATGTATTAAAAAATATTATCTAAATTCAAGAATACGATTCACAGGTATATTTAAATATTATAATTTTCTATGACAAAAATGTAATTAGAACTTAATAAACCAGCTTTTTTACTGAAAAAAAAATTATAGAAGTCACATTTTTTAGATGAAATTCCCTTTAAATCCTATCTATAATATTTTAAACAACTATTTTCGCATGTTTTTTTGCAATCTTATTGTTTTATAGATTTATAATTATTTTGTTAATCAATGTAACATGGAATCTTATGTTATACGAGTAATTAAAGTGTTAATTTTAATAAAAAAGCTTAAAGTGGAACATAATGATTAAAAAAAATTTAGGATTCGAGTTTTTTTGGTTTCTTGCATTTTCTGAGAACATTTACCATAGCAAGGTATATTTTTTTGCACTATCAGAAAATAGAGATTACAACGAACAAAAAGCCCACCGACTTTTTTAAAAAAGCGGATATTTTGACACGTAAATTTTCAATTGAAAATTAGGGTGGTTTTTTACTATTAAATTAAAATAAGGTAAAAAAATAAATATTTTAAATCAAGAAAATTACAGTATGTTTGGTATATAAAAAGGTAAGTTTTCACCGAATTTCATGAAAAATTTTTTTTTTTGTAAAAGATAAAAATAAAAAACCAAAAACTTGGTTATTTGAATATTTCACATAAATTTTGAGGTTATGTGAAAAAAGTGTAAATACAAAAGTTATAGACCTTTTCATTACCTACACCTTTGTTATTTAACTTTTTTCCATAGGACTCGCAGTTTCGCCGAAAATCGAGATAAACCGATTTTTACCGTTAAAAACTCACCCCCTCCTACTTCCCAAACTCAAATCGACCGTAATTTATTTTTCCTTTCATTATTGCTGTATTATCTACCCTTTTTAATGGGTTTCATTCTACTATAATTTTTTTTGGTTTTTTACCTTTTTTAACGGCTTTAGCATTGGTCTAACAGTGCAAGTGGTGAAATACCCAGAACACTTTTTTTGAGATATGACGATGGTCTCATCTTCTCGATTTGTTATATTTTCGAACCGAGTAATATAAATCGATATTTTAAAATTTATCAACTTTTTACTTACAGTGCTCCTCCGAAAAATTGGAACAAGCATAGCATGTCGATTCGCCAGCTGAAACTTTTTGCTAACATTACCATCCAGTGCTGAGAGACCTAGTAAAAATATCATTTTTTTCCTTCCCAACGTATCCAATAAGAAACCCCAGAAAAATCCTGAGAGTACCATTCCTAGAAAAAAAAATGTTTACTTTTTAATTCTGCATCTAAAAGAAAAATAATATACAGGGTGTTGCATTTAAAAAAATAGAGATACAACATTTTAAACATTGTATAGAATAATGTAATTATTTTTTCGCGGATTATTCTGTTAACCTTTGCGTTTAGGAATAAATAGATAATTATTAATTAAATTATTCATTCCAGTCTTTAACCAGTTTTCCGATATAGTGTTTTACCAAAGTTTTGTAGTACATAAGAAATATAATGGCCAATATACTCTGTTTTACGACTCGAATATACTCTGATTTCGACAGACGATGACAGAAAAAAGGCAGATCACGTCATTACCAATCCAATTATTTCACTAAAAAAAGTTTCTAATTGGTTTCTAATATTTTTTAAGTAAACTGTGGAGGGATGTAATATAATTACGGTCATATAATTCGTCATGCGATTGTTTTTAACGGGTCTTACATATTTCAACATGATTGGAGTGACGGAACGATAAACGACGCATGGACGCAGATGCGTATAAACTCGACAAGCCCACGGCCATTGGCAGAAAGCGCTTTTAGCGTTTTGTGTTTTTGCGTCTCAAGCGCTTTTTGCGATTTTACCATTTTAAGCATTTTTTCGATTTGTGTCCATTAAAACACGCAAAAGACGCGACAGGTCTGCAGTTTCTATCACGATGTCAATTAGTAACGTCGCAAGTTCGTGGATTCCCGGCCCGTTCAACAACCAATCCTGTGAGAAAGAGATAGGCGAGATCGGCGCGGTTAGCGTTGAAGAGACGAAGATAAGATGCTGGGATTCAATTGTGGATTTACCGGGGCATATATATTCGGCGACAAACACAATCTACTGCTAGTGCCAGTGGTGTGTGTAAAAATGATAAATAGTATTTGCCATTTATTTTACGAATTTTAGTTTATGTGTATAGTTTTTTTATGTTTTAGTGTTGTAGTTACTTGTTATAATTATAATATAAGATGATAAAGAATTATAATTATATAATAATAGTAAATATATATTACTAGTTGCTAACGCAATTTTAGGACATGATTTTATGAAACTTTTTGGAGTGAAACTTTTTTACGCGCGCTGGGAGTAAAGATTCAAGGCCGCGACATACGAGTTGAGACGGTCCTGACACACGAGCTAGTTGTAACGAAACGTGTTAACGGCTTAGAATACGTAGTGACGCGACGCGTATTTGTCCGCAGTCCTCGTGTTTATCACCAGACCAGAAATATTGATATTTTAATACAAATTTTGTAAAGTGAATCAAATTATTACGTGTAAAAACCATTTGTTACACGTAAAAAACTATTTTTATTATTTTACGCCATGAATAAAACTGTTATACGTAAAAAACTATTTTTACGCGTATAAAAACTATTTGGTTACTGGTAGAAAACTATTTTTTACGCGTATAAAACTATTTGTTACGTGTAAAAATCTATTTGTTAAACGTAAAAAACTATTTTTTTACTCGTCAAAAACTTATTGTTTCTGGTAAAAAACCTTTTTTACGCAAAAAGAAATATATTTTACGTGTAAAAAACTATTTGTTAGACGTAGAAAATTTTCTTTTTCGCATCAAAATCTTATTGTTTCTGGTAAAAAAACTTATTTACCCAAAAAAAATATTTTTTACGTGCAGAAAACTATTTGTTACGTGTAAAAATCACACGTGAAAACTATTTTTTTACGCGTCAAAAACTTATTGTCTCTGGTAAAAAAAACTCTTTTACGCAAAAAAAAATATTTTTTACGTGTAAAAAACTATTTGTTACACGCAAAATACTAATTTTTACGCGTCAAAAACTTATTGTTTCTGGCAAAAAACTTTTACAGAAAAAATACGTGTAAAAAATCATTTGTTACACGTAAAAACTATTTACGCGTCAAAAACTATTTGTTTCTGTTAAAAAAACCTTTTTTACGCAGAAAAAAATACTTTTTACGAATAAAAAACTATTTTTTACGCGTAAGAAAATATTCCTTTGATTTATGACTTTTTCAACGAATTTAATAGAATCTTCTTAAACAGTAGATGTTCTCTATAAAAATATTTTTAGATAATATCCTAAAATGAAAAAAATGCTATTACTATTTAATTTATTTTTATTGTATTATTAAATATTACGTTCGCCTATGACGGGGTCTCATAGAGAACGCTAAAGACGCTTAACATTTTTGAGACTTGATTTCTTGCCAAATTATAGGTTATAATTGGTGTTAAAATATGTCAAGTAACCTGCGTACTAAAAATTTGCGAATTGATTTTGCATTTTGTTTCGCGTTATTAAGTGTGTTTTGTGTTTTGAAAGTTAAGGGGAGGAAAAAATGTGGGAAAATTAAGTATAGACCCAGAGCACAGTTTATAGTTAATATTCGGTGTCCGGAGAGTCGAATAATTAGCCACTAATAAAGTTTGTGTACATGGTACTAAAAACTGGAGTAGCTGTAAAATAGAGACAGCATACGATAGGTAAATAATAGATTTTAGTACTGTCTATACTATAATGGAGACATAAGGTGGATAAGGTAGGAGAGATAATTACTTCGAGTACTGAAGAGAACTTTTTCAAGAAAGGAATAGATTTTATTGATAGTTGTTTTTGCCTTACCTACAAAAGACATAGAGTTAAGCAATCCTTTCTGACTTGACGTTAGTTCCAAATCGCATGCTGCCGCCGGAATGATGAAAGATATTATTCCTGTTTCGCAGTTAATTGATAAAGCTGAAGGTATAGCGACCAATAATAGGAATATATTAAATTTTCCGAACTTTGTTGCCGCTATCGCTGTTTGAAAATCGGCCGGACCATCATTCTCTATTGGTAGTTTTGGTAAGTCACCTGAAAATTAAATTCCATTTATTAACAAAAAAAAAGTAAATTGCTCACGCGTGGTTTCCTACACATCTATTTCGTTCGCATTGAATACATTTCAGGAGAGAAGAAAATACAAAATTACCTGTATTAAACTTGTAATTTTCAAGATGTTCCGTACGATCAAGACCAAGCATGCAAGACCCTTGTGGTCATGTTTATGTGATATACAGGGTGGTCCGAATTGTATTTCCAAAAACTTCGGCAGCATATTCTGCAGATAAAAATAAGTAAAAAAGTTCGTATAAAGTATGTCCTAAAAATGCTTAGTTTCGAGATACAGGGTAGCAATTTCATTTTTTATTTCGATTTTTTCCAAATAATTTATGAAGTAACGTATATATTTTGGATGAAAAATTGATATCTGGGAGTTTTTTGACATAAGAAATTTGATTTTGACGTCAATCTTATAGAGGGCGCCACCTACGTATTTTTTAACTGGTTTGAAGAGCAATACATTTTTCTCCGTACCTGTATAAAAACTGAGTAAAAAATATACATTTGCGAAGTACTTTACGTAAAAAGGTTTTTTGGTAAAATCGCCATGAGTAATGGTTCTCGAGATATTTGGAATCGAAATTATCAATACCCGTCATCATTGACATAAATTAAACATGTTGATAGTTATTTGACTAAAGTTATTACACTGAAATCGGTAAAATTTGAATAATTTCTGCGCAAAAAGTTCAACAGAAACTGTTATATCATCATTTTTATCGCAGAAAAATTTATGATTAATTTAAAAAAATAAAAATTTATTATTTCAGTCTACTCAACGTGTTTATTTTTTGTCAATAATGACATGTATTGACTATTTCCAATCTAAACATCTTGAGAACGGTTGCTCGTAGCGATTTTTACTAAGAGACGTTTTTTACGTAAAAAGTCATGGAGATGTATATTTTTTCACTCAGTAGTTTTATACAGGTACGGACGAGAAAAGCTATTACTCTTCAAAAAACAGTTAAACACAGGTAAATGGCACCTACAAATAGAGTCATATTGACATCAAAATCAAATTTCATGTCAAAAAATTCCCAGACACCAAATATCATCCAAATATTGACGTTACTGCAGAAATTATTTTGAAAAATCGAAATAAAAATGAAATTTCTACGCCCTGTATCTTCGAAACTAAGCATTTTAGGCATACACTTATACCAACTTTTACTTATTTTATCTGCAAAATATGCTACCGAAGTATAGAAGAAGAATACAATTCGGATCACCCTGTATAAGAAATTACCTATTCGTTCAAAATTGTTGGTTTATTTTATTATAAATAGTGATTTCTGGGCTATTGCATAATATTTTTAAAGAAAAAAAAAATGTCAATTCACTATAATTTATATTGAAAAATAAAAATTCGTCCGACAAATATTTTTAGTAGGTTTTGTTTTCGTTCTTTTTATACATATACATTTGCATTAAATTACCAAAATTATTTATTTAAAGATTTTCTGGTATATAAGGTGCACCTAGTAAAAAATCTATTAGAAAATTGCAAGACTTGCAAGAGTCTTAGAGCAAGATCAAGACCATCTTGATCTTGCATTTGCTCATCACGACTTGATAGCAAGAAACAAGCTTTAGAAATAAAAGCTGAACCACATTTTAAAATTCTCAAGCGGTGTTACTCATTTTTTCGATTTTCAGTTATGGCTTTACATGAGATAGGAGAAAATTTGTATAAAAGAAAAATGGTGGGTGTAAATGAATATATAATTTCTTTATGGAGTGGAATCCTGGACCATCAAATCATCCGAAAGGCGCATGATAGACAGTTTTGAAATGTGGTACTACAGACGCGTTGAATATCTTTGACAGCTAGAAGAACTAACCCAACAATAAAATAATGAGCTTAAAATAAGCACCCGACTGTCGGTTATCTGTCTGAAACGCATCCTCGAGTACTTTGGACACATTGCTCTGGACACAAGACCTGCCGATAACATGGAAAAAATTATTATAATTGGTGATGTCCAAGGAGAAAGATGTAGAAGTTGGTCCCCAACAAGATGGATCAATCAAGTCAGACAAACAACAGGTCTACGCGCCGTCCATATGGGAAATGTCGTGCGGCGCACGACGGCGCCAAAGCCCTAAAGGCGCTTGCGGTCACCGAATTTAAAAAATAATAAAACCATTTTTTGGAACTTATCAACAAATTAACATAAAATTTAAGTAATACTTTTATCTATGAACGCCAGTGGTGAAAATATATTATCCACCAATGGCAAGCGCCGCGCCGCTGGTCATTGGAAATTTTGGCTTAATATTATAATATTGGAGAAAGGCGCCTACCCTTATTTTGCACGACGGCGCCGAAAATACTTGGCGCGTCCCTGCCCCTACACTCAGCTACCCATCGACCTGAAGACAGATTAGCCTGGAAAGATATTGTCAAATAAAAAGTATTTTTCATAGAACATAGAAGGGGTATTAAGATATTCTTTGATAGAAGTCACGACCCTCAGCTATGAGGAACGATTGGAGAGAGAGAGAAAAATTAATATATGCCAAAAAAACTTGGGAGGTGAATATTATTTTAGTTAAAATAACATTTTTTGATATATTTTTTAATAAGAAGAGAACAAAATCGACATTTTTTCCTTAGAAATGGCAAATGGTAAATAGTTCACTTTATCACCATTTCTGTAGCACTGACCCAAATAAATTTTGCGCTTCTTTAACATTTTAAAACAGAAAAAAATATTTTGTTAATTAAAATTCTATCAACAACAATTTATCAAAGAATGAAAATATTATACCATAGTTGTTGATAATGAGTTTATGATATATATATATATAGAGTTATATATATATATATATATATATATATATATATATATATATATATATAGTTATATATATATATATATATATATATACATATATATATGTACATATACAAAGACAATTCCCTATATAACGGATGTTTCTCAAAAAGTGGCTTACCTCTATAACTCTATGTTTTCAGACAAATAAACGAGATTTTGTACATTAGTATATGACATATATCAGAATTACTGCGTATTACTGTTTTCGGTCACTTCCTTGCTCTTACCGGAAATAACCACAACTTTTAATTTTTAAATTAGACCCTCGATATTTTTAGAGTACTTTATTCGATAGAAAATGACACACTTAATAGAATATAGTGACCTGTGATAGGCCGAATAGAGTGACGTGTCATAGACCAACTTTTGACATTCTCAAAAAATTGTATTTTAAAAAAAAATGAATTTTAAATTTCAATCTAGGGTGCTATGGCTGCGTTAAAAACACTAATTTTTAATCAAGAAGCCTTGGCAAAGATATACTTGATAGTTTAATGTTTTAGTGTGTTGTCCTGGCCAGTCAAAAGTGCCCAAATCGCATATTTAATCATAACTCTATTTTTTTAAATGGAAAGAGGGTGGTTCATTAGCATATTCGAAAAAGTCGTTTATGCGAATAATTTGGTGCCACACACTTGGCATTTCGAGTTAAATTCTCGTTATATTTATGACCGTGGCACTTGAAATTTAAAATGTTATTTTCTATCGAATGTAAAAAAATAAACAGTGAGGGTGTGTCATTTAAAAATTAAAAGTTGTAGTCATTTCCTGTATAGCACGAAGTAACTGAAAACAATTAAATATTGTCAATCAATCCAATTTATGTCATAATACACTAACATACGAATTCTCGTTTTTTATATGAAAAAAAAATAAAAAGTTATAGGAGCTTTAGCTACTTTTTTGTGAAACACCCGGTATAGGACATCTCATGTTTATTGGCGCCCCTATTGATTTTAGATGAAACTTTTTAAAATATTTTGAAGAAAATTCTATTACTATTATATTTTTCCATCATATTACAAAAACATAGAACGATGTTCCTCGTTTCATGTCATAAATTTTAATAAATTAATGGCCGTGTGTATTTTACCGTTTTACAAATTACTTTTTTAAGGACCTAATTTCGCAAATAATTTGAAAACGGCTTTGCGGAAGAGTTTCAAAGTTGATAAGTAGCCTTATTTGATTCAGTACTTTAAAAAGTAACATAAGTTTCTTCTAAAATCAACAAGGAAACCAATAAATGACACACCTTTAAGATTTCTTATATGTTCTGAATCCTGATGTATAACCCTGTATGCTTAAGGGATACCTATTAAGTGTTTTTTCCAATGAATAAATAATAGTTTTTATACACTTACAATTGATTAATTTAGATTGACTGAATAATAATGAGTAACGAATTAAGAAATATATAGAACTTACCATTGATATTTTTGACTTCAGTAATTTTGCAGCTGCCCATGATGTCGAATAATATAGAAAGCACTTGAAAATAAATTCACTGCATTTCTTTCTGATGTTAACTAAAGTTTCGCTTAGCTTGAAGCATTTGACTAGAAACTACGATATTAAATAAATATATATGTTATATCAAAATCTTGAATAAATAATGATATGTCGACATATCCCACGTTTGCTGGAGATGCTTCTAATCAGTGGTGTTCCGCAAACAAAAATTTAAACAAAACAATAAATGTAAAGAATAACAACTTTTTTCTGGTCTAATATAACTTTTCATTATAAAAAATAAACATAATAAAATGCACTTTTAGCGAAAACTGTTATATAAAAAAAATAAAAAAATATTAATTTTAAAAAGACAAATATATATTTTATAATCTTGAGTTTTATTGTATTAATTAAAATTATATATTGATTCTTTATTTTCGAAAGAAATTTTAGAGCTAGGTCCTTGGATAAAGGCTTTGCAATGCATGCCCAAGTAGCAAAAAGAAATTCTAAAAGGATTGAATTATTTTATAACAGTCGAATAGCGTTGTCTTAAGGACTGCTTGATTATATTAAGCGTTTAGTTTCGACCATTCTGTTTTTTAATAAAAGTTGTCATATTAAACTATTTTCTAGTGGTTTTTACAACGTATCCTATGACGCATTAAACAATAATTTCTTTTAGTATGATATAACACTTAATAAGACAATGCTATATGATAACAAACATATTATTTTATTAGGCTCTTATACCCACCATGTAAGAGTTCTATAATATTCATAACTAGTAGTCACAAGATCATAATAGTTACTTAAATTTGTCTTATTAAAGTTGTATTACGTTGTATGATGAATGTATTATTGTGTTAAACTACGGTGCTGTATACAACACCAGTTATATAGCCTTATATGATGGCTCAGATCAACAAAATAAATTCGCTGTAATATCTGCATTATAAAACTGGTAATGTATAATAAAACCTCATTTTAAATTAAATGGTATATCTAGTTATTTATTTTGTTATTGTTGTTGTTGCAAAAGTAATATATACTAAAGTATATATATGCAAAAGTATATATACTACCTACGAGTATAATCAATCACAGCTATTATGAATTCTGGACAAAGTTGGAAAAAAGTAAACAAACGCAGTGGTAGTTATAAAGAGCATGTAAGAAAAAACTCCTCGAAATTACGGCCAATAACCGAGAATTCCCTGGGTTCCAAAAAGCCAAAATCTCTCGGGTTATCTGGCTTCTTCAAAGCATTGTTGCCACGTTGATGTAAAAGTTTTACTGTAGTAATGTTTGTATTGTTTTATTGTTGTTTTTCCAAGTCCTTAGGTTGCCGCTCAGTCGTCGGGCACGCATGAGGTGCATTGCTTGCATGAATCCATGAAAATCTGATCATGTGTGTTAGTTTAAATACTAATCAAATGAGATTTGGCAACATCTATTTGTCACAAATCTCAATATGTCCAAAATAGTTCTATAGTGCCTGGAAATTCTGCGCAATGATAGATATTTATCCTATACCGTTTTATTTTACAAGAAAGACTTATTTAAGGGATTCATTTATAATAAAATGGTTGCATTATAATTCGCCATGTTTAAGGCAGAATTTTTGTTTGGCCTATGGCCGCCATTATATGAAGCAAAATTAAAAGTTTCAGGCATCCGCGTCCGCTTCTCGCAAAAAACAAAAATTTTGTTTTTTAGGAAGCATCGCGCTGAACATCTAGGTGCGTGGCGAGGTGCGAGGCTCCAGTATGTTTTGACGCATAAATTTGTACATGTTTGATTCAGCATCGCCGGATGGCGAGGTGAATGGCGCGCATGGCATCGAGATGAAATGCCCCGCAGTATATTTGTACGATAGTCGCGATGCATCCTACGTGCACCTATTCGCCGTTTTAAAACAGTGCGCGTAGGATGCATCGCGGCTAGCATCCTGGCGAGCAGCGCGGCCAGCACCTTGGCGAGCGTCGCATCGAGACGCCTCACTATGTTTGCGCCCTAAGAGTGATTGTGTGGTATGTATGGCCCAATGTATTAGTCGAGTAAAAACGATATGAAAATGTGTCAAAATATTTTTTGGGGGTATAACTACATCATATCTATACAGGATTATCAGTTAGGGCATTGTGCATGTGAAATGACTAATTACGACCTTTTTGGGGGGTCAGAAATTTTTTATCTCGGAAAATGTCAAAAATTTATAACCATGTTTTTTTACCTTTCCTACGCGATAACTCCTAAACTAATCAACTTATTCTCATACTCTTTTTTAATCGATTGAGAACACATAGGCGGTTATAGCTGAAGTAATTAAAGTTCCATAGCGAGTGTATGTATGTTTCTTTTGGAAAATGGATTAAACTTCAAACATTAACTTTATTGTATCATGATTTTCGGTAAGCGAGAAACTTTTTTATTTGAAGGAATTTTTACATAGTATCTGGGTATGAAATAAAGTAAAAATATTGAAAACGTTTTTAAAACTTGGTATAATCTTCTATTGCTAATACTTTTCTAGTTATCCTAAATTAAATTTACGAATAGGCCGCGCGCTAGACCGCTCGGGCCTCGCCGCCCCCAGACTTCGATTTTATTTGGTGGCAAGGCGAACGCGAAGTTCCGTAAGCCTATTTCTGATTATGTGCATTGTACCTGCAGTTTGAAATTTAGTAAATTCTGTACGTTATAAATTATTTAGTTATGGACTGTTTAATTTACAGAAAAACTATTAACGAAAATTATAAGTTTTTTATTAAAAATCCTACTATACGAAACCTAAAAACTATCATAAATGCTGCGAAAAAAAGGCAAGATGATGTTGCTGTGAAATTAAGCCAAAAAGATGATAATATAATCTTGGTTTAATATATTAATTAATAAATGTTAATATATTATATTAACAATTATTAATTATTAATGTATTATATTAACAAAAAGAAAACTAGTTAAATATGAGATTTTGATATTATAATAATGTGTTTGATATGTGATAAAAAAGGAAAAACGGGCAAACATCACAAATTAACATCTAGACAAACAGGTATCTTATATTGTAAACTATGTTCATAAGTTTTTTTAATTAATTAATTGATATGATTAATTAATAAAATTGATATGTTCGCTAAAAATCCATAGTCAGTATTTCTTCTGCCAATAGGGCTGAATAATTTCTCATAAACCAGAATAATATTAATTATTTTTATTTACCGTAAATCTTTTAATACGTGAGTCACAAAAAAAATGTAGATCAAAAAAATTATTGGATTATTTAATAAAAAATTAAATTTGTATTTATTAAAGTTTATAACCGTTTATGACCCTGAAATTTTCACTGACTTAGATAAGTATTTTTATAGTAACTCTTCCCGCTTTTATTGTTTGTGAAAAAAATTTTGTGCTGTTTTCTTGTGTGCTTTTTTTAAATAGGTAATTATAGTTTTTGTGTTATAGATAACAATTCATTCATCATGTGAAATATGTTATAAATGCTATTAAATACATGTGAATCACATATACATATTTTAATTTCTAATTCTACGTTAAAATTACTTTTAGTAAATTTTTTGCATTTTAATTGAAAGTATATTTATTTTTAGTAAATATTTATTTAATATTAAATGCGATATACATATGTACATATATGTATATCTTTTTATTCAACTGTAGTCATATTTATTATTGGTTTTTAGGCTTAAGTTAATTCGATTTTAACAATGTTCTATGCTTATTAAGGCGGATTCTCACGACTGGCGTACTTGACAAGTACGCCAATATTTGCGTACTTGGCAAGTATCCCCACCAGTCTCCACTTTGTACTACATTGGCAAGTGTACTTGGCAAGTACGCCAATATTTGCGTTTTTGCCAAGTACCCCTACAATCCTTGGCAAGTAAACAGTATAGTCGCATCGATGGATACTGGTCGTCCGGAAATTGTCGTTGCTAGTGATTCTTTTTTCTTTTTAAGTTCTTTTACTGTACACTGCAATACGATTTCTATGTTCTTTATGTTTGGCCATCCATATGAAGGGCTCATTTTCGTATAAATCCATAAATTCCAAAACAACATCATTTGAAGACTACACGGGAAAACCCAGTTTTGTCCGTTTTAATTGGAGCCGAGAAAAATGCAATTTAGTGTTTTTAAGGAAATATGTTATTTTCGGTTGAATAATTAGAAAAATATTTATATTACTACCAATTCTGAATTATTAATATTGTGAATTATCGCCATATTCTGAAATATTGAAATAAAAATCTAAATAGATAATCTAAAAAAAATAGTCAAAATGCAAAACAAAACAGCAGAAAACCAGAGATGTTCAATTAATTAAAGGTTGTATAAAACCTAAATCTAAACTATTATTTTTTTTGTTGAAAATTTATATTTAAGTAGGTTTTTATTACCATACATAAATTTATAACCATATTGATAACGAAAAAAATATTCCGTATATGCGTACATAAATTAATTACGTATGTGTATACCTTTAAGATTGTTACATAAGGATAATATTTTTCTATCGATCGTGTCAGATGATGTTTTTGAGAGATTTGTTGATTCATCTATGTTTTTCGGTCAGTCGAGATTATTGTTGTTTATTGTAAGCTTCGGCAAGTTTCGAGCGGAATAAATTTGTTTGTGTTTTTGATTTTCGACGTTTATTTTCTGTAATATCCCTTGTTTTAATAATATAATACTAATTGCAAGATGCATGCTTGTCGCCCATGCGTAAGTACATCTCTGGTTTTTGCCATTTACGCGTGGACTACTGTGGTTTTTCTTTTGTACGGCAAAATAACCAAGCTGTAATATCTCTGGGACTAAGCGTATTATTGCTTTTTTCAAATGACGTTAACATTCCAAAACAACATGATGATCACTGGCCGCTGTTGTGTTGTGTTTTTGTCATAGAGCTGACATGGGGTTGAGAGTCTTTTGACTATAAACGTTGCAAGTACTGTAAGGCAACGGGTCGTTTGACCGGAAGAAAACCTCTTGTGACGTCCTGCCTTCGAGGTTGGTCTTGAGAGTTTGAGGTCTCCCTTGTCTTCTCGATTGACACGATGCGGCGTAGCTCACTACCCCAATTAGCTTATTCGATTGGGATGCGAATCTGTTTAGCGGCAGATTTGCGTCCGGGGGAAGCCCCTATACTATTTCAGGTGACACTAGCTAGTTGTTGAAGATGATTAACCAATATATAACCGAATGATATTTAAATTAGATGGAAAATATGGAATGGGATATATTGAATAGAATATATCAGTGGCTAGGGGGCTAGTACCCCCGGGTGAGTCTTACCATTTAACTATCAATTTTATCCAGATCAGTAAATGTTTGTTTTGTTATTTTCATGTACAATGAGAGAGTGCTTGCCAATGACCAACTAAATGAATATTTAAGGTGAATTTGCATTGTGAGACCCGGTTGAGTAAGCCCCAGAAATAAGCGATTTTACATTCAGGTGTGGGGTCAAGCAATCGGTTCGCTAAAAATATCCTTCACATAAAAATATTATTTACTTATATTGAACATTATTATTGTTTTGTTGACTTTCATACATTTTTGAAATAATTTAGCATTACTAGAGTGTTCGTCAGATTAGTAGAAAGTTCATTAAATCCCCTGGTTCCATCATTGATTAGCAGGTTTTACATATATGCATTTTTTCAAATTCTGTTATCAACATTATCTTTAGCACGTATATTCTAAAAGTGCTTTTCCGGTCTCGCAACAAGAGATCATCAAAATATTTAGGTTATTCTTAATTTCAAAAATTTGTCATTTCAATATTTTAATGTCCTGAGCAATTTAAAAGGAGTGTTATTTATCACAATCCAAAATAACTCGCATTGATTTGTTTGTAACATCTGTGTGTGTGTGTCTGTGTAATTTATTACTTTATTACATCACATTTCTTAAAGGAAGGGAAGTTTGTCCGTAATTTCAGTGTTTGAATATTTTGTTTTTCTACGCCTAAATAAAACTATGATAAAACTCTGGCGATAATATTTATTCAAGGCAAAAACCGAAAACTAAACAATACAAAAACATAGGCGTTTTTGTCAACTTAAAGTTAACATACCGGGGTCCGCAATAATCGATAAATAAATTCTTAAAGAAAAGGTGGACACACACTAGGCCTATAAATACGTAGGTAGAATTTCTTTTTTTTTAAAAAGAGGAAAAAGCTTTCAGTTTATTCAAACGTCTATAGTATAAATTCTTATATAATTTTCACTGAGAACAATCTACATTTCTTACGATTAAATCTTATTTATTCGGATTGACTTTCACAAATACTTTTATTTGTTTCAAAGAACAAGAAATTTTAATATTCTGATTTCAATCAAAGAAAACACGTGAGACACGTGATTTCAATCAAAGAAAACATATGAGAGTCTTTAATATTTTGTCAATACACAGGAAGAAACATATTGGTCTAAATTATTGGACTAGTTTTCATTTCTTTTGAAACTTATCCGGATAAAGGAGTGTCTATTAAATTCGATAGAGGATAGTCTACGTCAAACAAATTTCAAAAATTACGCAGGAAACTTTTTCAGATGTCGATTTATTTTTCAAGATGAACACTAAGTAACTCTTTCAATTTGAGTAATTTAAACCTTTCTACTTTTAGCGTTGTGGTATGATTCCTATGACAAAATCAGCTCGTTTGAATTGAACTCTTGGAAATATCTATAATGTTTTCAGCATAAGAAGTGTTAAAATTTTCTTGGATATTTGAACGTCAATTTTGGAAAGGGATTGTAAGGATATGACTTCATTACTGCCTACCAATTTTTTATTGTTTGCCTCATTTTCGTACGATTAGCACGACATCCATCGATGTTATTTTTCATAGAACGCTTTTCTATCATTCTGATTTTATAGTATTCTGTTTATTTTTATAATTTTCCCAGTCTCTCTCATCGTTAGTCAACTGAACATTTTTATATGTCTCTTCTTTGAGTATCGTCTCCTAATTTAAAACTGTATTAAATAAAATAAAAAGCTGTTTAAACTAAAGTATTAATTTTGAATTAATTTTAAATTTTTCTTTAAAGTAAAATCTGATCAAAATGTTTTCTGTTGTATGAATAACACTTATCACCGAGGGCATAGGGTTAAGACATATGTAAATTAATTAATGTTTGGTTTCGATACTGATCGTCGAGGATTCTTAGTTGCGGAGGATTAAGGGCCTGATCCTCTTCGACTGGATTCTGATTGATGGTCTTTTTGAATCTGAACTTATAAAATTGACTGATCAATTGAACTCAACAAATTGAAATAAAATTGGTAAAAAAAATATTCTCTATTAATATTTATTCTTGTTAAGACAAATTAAAAGAATGATAGGCATTTTTAATTGATATTTCATGGCAATAAGAATTCATTTTTTTAATAAGATCTATTACAGTTGAGGGTTGGAACCTTTGGTGTTACACAGCAAAATAAAAAAAACACTAAATCACCACAATACACCAAAACACTTTTACTTTTACACTGGACGCGCGGTTCGCTAACCATGTTAGCATCATCAGCAGATGATTATAAACTAAACTGTTACGATAAAGATTCAGTTCCGTTGACCGTGAAGCCATCGAAGATGACAGTTGAGGGTTGGAACCTTTGGTTTGGTTAACCCTTTTTTTATTTTGCTTTAATAAGATCTATCCCTTAAATAGATAAATAAACAGATAGTTTTCAGATCATAAAGAAACAAATTAGAGGAAAATAACACCGTAAATCATAGACAAAAACAATTCTTACTCAGCTCGAAACATTCAGTTGTTTATATGTAACTATAGGCTGACTGAAAAATATCATTCGACATTATCGACACAAAAAAAAATGCATTCACAGAGGTTGGCTATCAGACTGGTTGTTTTTATTTTATTTGTAGCTGTTTTAAATAATCCATCTCACGATATTGGGCACCACTCTCTGAAGTTCTTCGACCAGAATGTTCTTCTGCCTCGATTACGTCCTTCCTAGATTTTCCCCGCCACAGAATTTTCTGTAGTAACTGAGACTTGGGATCTCTTAGGAATATATGTAAAATATTCTATTTTCCTTTTCTTAAGGGTTTTACATGTCTCTTCCTCTTTGTTCATACGGCGTAGCACCATGATATTTGTAAGTCTATCAGCCCAAGGAATTCGTAACATTCGTAACACCATCTTTTGGAAGCCAAAAATTTTGGTTGTTCTAATGGTTCATATTTCAGTGGCATATAATAAGGTTGACATCATAAAGCATCGGAGCATTTTTGTTTTTAATTGGTTAATGTTTCTACTTCTTAATTGGTTTAAGTTAATGTTTCTACTGCAAAGAAATTTCTTGAGTTTTAGGAAAGCTTCGGGCTATCTCGATCCTCGATATTACTTCTTATAACTGTTCGACAGTTTTATTTATTATTGTGCCCAAGTGCTTATAGTATTGGACTTTTTCTATTGTCACATTGTCTATGGATATATTAAAAATTATATTTTGGTGTTTTGTCGTAACCACGAACTTTGTTTCATGAAATTCGTATTCAGATCATATCGTTTGCAGGAGACATTGATTCTTCGAAATAGATTCTGCCGATCTTTGTTACTGTCTGTCATTACTACTGCATCATCAGCATATATAAGATTGTTGATTTGGCGACTATTCACTTTCATGTTCTATATGTCGCATCTCTCTGTTGTGAGGTTTTTATGGTTTCGTAATCTATGTCGTTTTGGTGGTAACAATGTTTTTCAGTAGCTGTTGTAGGTAGTGCGTGTATGTGTCATTGATGTCTGAACAGGGTCCAGATATATTTTATTAGTGCAGTTTGTTCTCCAACATTCATTAAAATATCCTGCAATTGTTGACTTGTGTGGTGTTATCAAGAGATAATTCATTATGTCCTCTCTAAGAATTGGCGGTGGTTCCACATTCCTATTTGGCGATGTACGGCGCTGACAGTGGTGCTTTTATTGTTGATTTTGCTGTGTAGCGATCGAGGACAGTGGTGTCCCATATTGTCTTCGTTTCTTAGTATAGTCACTGGGATTTAGCTCACCACCTGTATTGTGCACTAACTGAGTGACGGTCATTCGATTGGCAAACAGAATGCCTGTAACCAGCAACTGATATTTCACTATTTACAAAAGTATGTGTGTTTCTGTAAGTGTTTGTGCGTTTCTGTAAGAAATACAATAAGAGGTTTTCTTGATTCAAATGGGTTTCTCAGTTCAAACATTTTATTACTATACCAGCAGCATCTAAATACAAACATGAACCCTTCGAAATATCAAACAAAAACTGATATTCAGTTCTCTGTTGTGTCTGTCATCTTATATATTTACAGTTTTCATTACGTTATGTTTCCATGTTAATATCTCTAATCTTCAACATCTCTTTTGTATATTCACAATTTGAACATGTTCGTCTAGGCTGTACAAACCTATATAATATAATAATCTCCGCTGCAGTTTGGACAAATTTGTCTGGAGCTACGGTAGTTGTTTGCTATATGGCTGAATCTGCACCATATAAAGAAATAATACGTTTACATACTAGTAAACGGGAAAAGTGTCGCACTCAAGTGAAAATCTTTTAAGTTTTGTCTGACAATCGAAAGGCTTGAATGCACAGTGTCGGTCCTAGATTTCATCTCAAAGGTAACAGATCCCTAATCAACAGGTAGTTTAGAGCACTCCAATTGAGCATTAACTTGTTTCGTACTCTTAGGGTTTTTTCTTCTCAAAGGCATTTTAATATCATAATATGTATCAGAGATTGTGTTTTTTACTGCTTGGTAAAGCTTTGCAGCGATTCTTCTGTATCGCATTTTATTTGAACAATATGGTGTGCAGCCGATTTACTTTTGTGTTAGTCGGCGGTTCGATGCTTTCTGCTATGCAGTTTTTAGTCAAGTTACTAATTTTTTTGTGTTAACTACTAATGGCCGCTGTTTATTTTTAACCACCTCACTAAAACAGGACATTTTATTGCCTATGCACCTATTTGATTGAGTAACTTCCAAACACTCTTTTGGTTTTAATAAGATTTCTTGATTTTTACTCTGGTATTCATCTAAAGACATTCCTGAGCTATCAATAATCGTCCATCACCCAAACATCAGATATTTTTGTCATTAACCACGGTTTTATACGCTGTCCTTTATTTTGTGTGTGTTGAATTAATTTTCTAACTTACTACTAAATTCCAAAACAACATCATTTGAAGACTACACGGAAAAACCCAGTTTTGTCCATTTTAATTGGAGCCGAGAAAAATGCAATTTAGTGTTTTTAAAGAAATATGTTATTTTCGGTTGAATAATTGGAAAAATATTTATATTACTACCAATTCTGAATTATTAATATTGCGAATTATCGCCAATGTCTGTCTAAATATTGAAATAAAAATCTAAATAGATAATCTAAAAAAAATAGTCAAAATGCAAAACAAAACAGGGGAAAACCAGAGATGTTCAATTAATTAAAGGTTGTATAAAACCTAAATCTAAACTACATATTTTTTTTGTTGAAAATTAATATTTAAGTAGGTTTTTATTACAATACATAAATTTATAACATATTGATAACGAAAAAAATATTCCATATATACGTACATAAATTAATTACGTATGTGTATACCTTTAAGATTGTTACATAAGGATAATATTTTTCTATCGATCGTGTCAGATGATGTTTTTGAGAGATTTGTTGATTCATCTATGTTGTTCGGTCAGTCGAGATTATTGTTGTTTATTGTACCACAGATTAGGTATCCTATAAGTATACAGATAAAAGTCTTGTCCCTAATTCGTGGTACGAAAATTGTTTTTTATGACGATGTGCAAACGAGTCAAATTTCCTAAGCGCAAAAATAAACTCGCGTAAAATAACAATAAACAGCGTAATAGAGAGATATCGCTAAACCGAATAGCGTGCATGGACGTTAATAAGGCCAGGTGTTACTTCCTTTACGTGAGGTGGTGTATCTGTTCTGTGGTGGTATTAACTCTCTTCATTTATAGTTATCGGATCGGAAAGAATTCTGATCGCGTCGCGTCCGCTATTTAAACTTAACCTAACTTTGAATTTAAAACTTTGAAATTGTTTTGTTTACTAGGTATTTTAAAACTAAAGGGCTAAAGTGCTTATTTCCAGTGCTTTATTGTTCAACGTCTGCCAGTGGGTTTAGGGCAACAGGCAACAAATTCTCTTAGAAGGACTAAGTCGTCATCTGCTGTAAACCTAAGACTCTTTATAGGTTCTTTAGTATTGGAAGAGGTGGAATCTACATATTTTGGGCCATATTTATTTAATTAAAACTAATTCCAGCTACTTAAATATCAAATTACCTAATAAAACTAAAGCAATAATTCAAAACAATTCAAACATAACTTAAAATAAAAGATCTCGCCGGCCGGCTCCGGTTGTCAAATACCCGCAACACATGCCCATTTAAGCAATTTTTAAACGTTATCAGAGGTTATTTAGAAAGAGCGCTTGGTGTAATTGATCCGCAAATTACGTCAGGCGGTAAAACGTTATTAGCGGGTGTTGCGTTAAAAATTGACTCGCGCATATCGTAACCATAAGGTACGCGTAAATACTGGATGACGCTATTCGGTTTTCCGATATCTCTCTAATAACTGTGCCGGTCAGCCGCTGTGCACAATTTTAGAGGCCATAAGTGGGCGTGCTATGTGCGCAAACTAGTCAACTAACTAGTGCCCGATTCCGAAAATTGGAACCACGAAAAACAATAAAGAAAAAACAAAGATTATAATCTGTATAATCTGTGATTGTAAGCTCCGGCAAGTTTCGAGCGGAATAAATTTGTTTGTGTTTTTGATTTTCGACGTTTATTTTCTGTAATATCCCTTGTTTTAATAATATAATACTAATTGCAAGATGCATGGTTGTCGCCCATGTGTAAGTACATCTCTGGGGTTTTTGCCATTTACGCGTGGACTACTCTGCTTTTTCCTTTGTACGGCAAAATAACCAAGCTGTAATATCTCTGGGACTAAGCGTATTATTGCTTTCTTTTTTCGAATGACGTTAACATTTGTCTATAAAGTTGTATCGCTATCTTAATTTCTATGAAAATGTGACATATCTGGGTTTTCCCGTGTAGTCTTCATTTGTCCACTCCATTTATTGCTGTGAAAACGATTTAGGTATGTCGCTAATATTGAAGTTATTAATGTAAATTTGATATCACATAATCTATTATTGTTTTACCGTTTAAAATTATCCGCAATTAACTCGAAAAACACTACGATCCGAAAATAAATCGGACATACGCTATAAGAGTAACATTATTTGCGCAGTCGTTTTTTTGCGCCTCGGCCAGTGTAAACAAGGCTGGCCCAGGCTGGCCAAGTATACTTGGCAAGTGTACGATTAATCGTTTGACTCGGGCTATGTTTACCAGAGAGTGGGGACGCGACGAGTGACCAAGGAAACCGTTCTCACGACATGGCAAGTATATTCCAATAACAAATGTTGGTCAAGTACACCAGTCGTGAGAATGCGCCTTTGGATTTGTAACAATACTTTGTTATAGTTAGGCTAGATAATATTTATTTGACCTCTAATTGTTAGAGATCAAATAAATATTATCTAGTCTAACATCCCTCATTAAAATCTATAACATTGGATAGAAAAGAATCTAAAAAAAAGATTCGAAGAAGAGAAAAATCTAAAAAAGAATCTAGCGTGGCAACTAGTAAGTGATTACTTAGATATGCCATGCTAGATTTAGCATGGCAAAAGTAACTTTTTAAACTGGCCTGATTTTAACAACACTTTAGTTGACAACGACATTTTTGTTTCCAAAATATTATACTTACCATTTATAAACAATCCACCTACCGAATGTGATACCATATATACTTCGATGATGGTAAGATAGTAGATTTAGCTCAAACTTTAAAACAAAACCATATTTAAATAAGTAAGTTATGTAAGTGGTATAAAGAGCAAAATCAGAAAACACAAATGATAACACCTACATACATATATATTAAAAGAAGAAATTCGTAGTTTAATAAAAGAGTTTCAATCCTATGCAAACTTCAGGATATGTCTTTATTATGTAATAAAAATAATGTAATCATGTTTTCATAAAAAAATATTACGAAAATATGTCATATTAAATCGACAACTACATAATATGTGCCACTCAGATATTAAATAATTACTTATAAAGAATTTTCTACATTTACTCTAAAACATAAATTAATGCCACATCTAGCACGCCGCGGTGCATCGTGATGCAGCAGGGGCGGACGGTCGAATAGCGCGGCGACTCTAACTACAGTGCGCGCACGGGATACTGATAACTTTAAATCAGTATAACTATCAAACTATTAGTAATAGAAGGTTCTAACAAGTTTTAAAAACTTTTTCAATACTTTTTCTTTATTTCATACGCAGATACTATCTAAAAATTCCTTTAAATAAAAAAGTTTCTCGCTTACCGAAAATCGTGATACAATAAAGTTAATATTTGAAGTTTAATCCATTTTCCAAAAAAAAATACACTCACTATGGAACTTTAATTACTTCAGCTATGACCGTCTATGTGTCCTCAATCGATTAAAAAAAAGAGTATGTGAATAAGTTGATTAGTTTAGGAGTTATCGCGTAGGAAAGGTAAAAAAACATGGTTATAAATTTTTGACAGATTTTTGACATTTTCCGAAATTAAAAATTTCTGACCCCCCCAAAAAGGTCGTAATTAGTCATTTCACATGCACAAAGTCCTAACCGATCATTTCATAACGATTTTATGTGGTTATACCTTCAAAAAAAATTTTTCGAGAAGGAAGCGACTTTTCTCAGTGATTGTACTCCACTATATGCGGAAACATGGTTAATCAAAGTAAAGTCACTAAATTGCATCAAAGCGTTTGAGACGTGGACTCTCCGCAGACTATTTAAGATCTCGTATATTGATAACATTTCAATACAAGAAAATCGACGGGAAAGCTGCTTGTCGAAATACCACTTGCTTAATATAGTAAAGACCCGGAAAATATCATATTTGGGGTACATTTTGAGAGGAACTCGTTATGCCATTCTAAAAATGGCCCTGCAGGGCAAAATTGAGGGTCAAAGAAGGCAATCATTACTAGTACGTAGTACTCATGGCTCCGGAATACCAGGGATTGGAGCGGGATACCGGACGTGGTAACCATATTCCGTCGGGAGAAGATTACCTTTACAATTCATTGAACACAGTGTACCAATGATCTTCAACGTGCAAGATTGCATATGGGATCGGAAGAAGAATATATCCTTATAAAATCAAGTTTATTACAGAGTTAAACTTTGAGTTCATTATTTGTATTATTTTTTTACCCTGAATTAAAATTAGGTCATGCTAATTTTTAACTAATAAAAATGTATTTAAACGATGCAAGTTTTTAATACGAATAAAGATGTTAAATCCATACATCAGTATGAATTGGAAAAAACAAAATTGGGTTTTATCAAAAACCAAATTTGTTTTTTCTTTAAAAAAAAAAAAAAAAAAAAAAAAAAAATATAATAGATATAATAATAAAACTAAATTATTTTTAATCAAATATTAATTTAAAAAAAAAAAAAAATTGTATTTTTCATATTTGTTCGCCAAGTTTACTAAGGGATAATAGTCTTTTCACATAATTAAACCCATTTAAGAAATGTTAAACAATGACGTAGATCCGCAAGATCGTGAGACAATGCCCCGTAGTTTTCTTTACAATGCCAAAGCATAAAAAAAATAACAAATATGTTATTTATACCACTATGCCTTATTATAAATTATTCTTAACAGTTGGATGTTTAAAGCAAGTTTAAGCAATATAATATGAGTTCGATTGCCCAAAAAAACAAGATATTCTGACAATTTAATATAAGGATAAAACGTTAGAGTAAACAATGTAGTATAAGAAAAAATGTGATGTTTGATTTATAATTAACAAATACAATTGCTAATTGTTAATTTAATAATCTGTGTTAAAGCAAAGTGATTTAAATGTATTTTTTTTTTTTTTTTTTTTTTTTTATTTAATTTTTGTTTACATCAATTATATTCACGGTTCAAGGAATCGAGTAAAATATTGTGGTTTGAGTTTTGAAAAATAAGATCGTACACAGTGGTGTCTCGTCTATAGTATCACTATTACCTCAGACAAAACGGCTGTAGAAAGCATTCACCAGAGCTTCTTCTTCTTCGGGTTCCATCTCCTAATGGAGGTTGGAAATCATGGCAATTCTAACTTTGTTAACGGGTGCTCTGAATAACTCGTTTGAAGTCATTCCAAACCATTCTCTCCAATTCTTGATCCATATGTTCTCTTCTTCTTTGACTCCTTCTGCCCTTTATCTTTAATTCTATTATGTTCTGCAGCAACAGGGCATATTTAGGTCCTCTCATTATGTGTCCAAAGGCAATGTGCATAATTTAAAATTATTAGAAATGACAGGGTGTGTTCAGAACTAAATCCTACCAAAGTTAATTTTTTCTTATATATAAGGGATGGATTATAATATGAAA
>NW_022145823.1:43937-53177 GCF_002938485.1 Sitophilus oryzae
TCAGTCAAATAACTATCTACATAACGTGTACTTTTTTGTCAATAATGACATATTAACTATTTGCATTTGAAATATCTTGAGAACGGTTGCTCGTAGCAAATTTTACCGAGAGACATTTAAGTAAAAAGGTGTGAAAATGTATTTTTTCACTCAGTAGTATTATACAGGTAGGTAGTAAACGCATGTACGTGGCGATCCCTACAAATAGAAGTTATATTGATATAAAAATCAAATTTCTCATGCAAAAAAACACCATTTTTTTATCCAAATATTGACGTCACTTCAGAAATTATTTGGAAAAAATCGAAATAAAAAAACGAAACTTCCACACCCTGTATCTCCGAAACTAAACATTTTAGAACATACATTTATAAGAACTTTTTTACTATTTTTATCTACAGAATATGCTGCCGAAGTTTCCGGAATACAGTTCGGACCACCCTGTATATTTCTTCTAAAAGGAATTGTTAAAACTAGTAGTAAAAGTTAATACTTTGAAAAGAATCCCTGACCAAAAAAGAGTTTATAAAAGCTTTGAACTAAAAAGCCAGTAAGCTTCTCAATCTAAAGAGAAATTACTTAAAGAACCCCAAAGAATTACTCTCCTAACGCTCAGTGAGGTTAGCGAGTTCTCACGACAACCTGCCTTGTTCAGTAGATTTATAAGTGTCTATAATGTAAATAAATTATGTCTATATTATTTAGTTAATTTAAATCATTCGTAGTTGATTCAATATTACACCTCTTCATGGCGATCAAAATTAACATTTTTGATTAAATTTTATCGTGCTGGCAACATGTCTAGGGTACCCATTTTGTAATTATTTACATTCATAATATTACAATTGTACTGGAGAATACGCAAACTTTTATTTAATTTGCATTTGTGTAACCAAAACTCCGAATATATTACAAGTATTAATTATATTCAACATTACCATTTTGGACAAACCTCATATTATCATGTTCATGTAAATACGCCGATATGGTGCTATATTTTCTGATTTTAAACTGGACCACACAACACTTGATAGAGTTATATTTTAACAACTATATAAAACCATTATAAAGCGGGAATGTTGATTATGTTTGTATATTATAACAAATTTAAATGATCGTAATAATATTAGTCAACAACACTGGTTCAAAGCCGAACGTGAACTCCAAAATTGCCAATATAACAAAAATTACTACACTGTTTGATGCAAAACTCAACCAAATATATCAGTTTACAACATAGTCAAAATTAAACTAACATTGCAAATAAATAGTACTCATTCTGTGGTTGTTTTTTTGTGATACATCGGTGAGAAAGACCGTTTAGAAAGTACGTTTATCGTTTTTTTAGATGTATCAAATTTAATGAGAGTAACTTTACCTCTACACATGTTTCGGCTTGTTATGCCTTGTACAAGAGTTTTTTTTAGATATAACCGTCTCTGACTACATTGTAATGATATATATTTGATATGTTGGTGGTTTGGTTTAAGGAGTTTATAATAAGGGTAATAAAAATGTGTGTTAGAAATCTTTTTTTCGAAGAAACAAATTGTTTTTAGCTGATTTTTAATATTTCCAACTATTCAAGGTAATTTAAGCGTCTGCTTTTGTTTCTGCGGTCAACTTAACGAGCTCTTATTAATTGTGTTACTATTTAATATGCAATGGGTTGCTAGACCGGAATTTTGTTGAAATTATTAATAGTTTTAAAGGTGTGTGCTGTTATACAAGTCGAACATATGTAGCGATAAAGTAATCCCTCATTAAATTTGATACATCTATAAGCGTGTTTTACTAAAATACTAATAACATTGTGTGTTTATAGTTCACCATGTTGTTTAAATTCATCACTGTTACCTAATTTCTAAGCTCTTCTAAATTAATTATATATTTAGATATTTTTTACTAAAATTATCAGAAAAAAAATAAAACTCAATTACTCTAATGTACAATATAGTGAAACCACTAATTTGAGATAATCTTCCCTTGCTGAAAATTTACCTAATGTGTGCCTCTAAGTCATACTAAAGGTCTTAATCTCTCTAAGATTTCGGATTAAGTATCTAGTAGACTCTAAATTTAAATTAATCAGTTTCTTTGATTGACTCACTTAATTATTAGTAAGTAATTTAGAATAAAATATTAGCTCTCTCACTGAGTAATTAATACTAGCTAATTTCTATTACATTAAGTAAAAGCATAAGACTTCTATTCGAACTCAAGACGCAAAATAATCAAAGAACATCTACAGTATGTCCCCGGATTGTCTTTACAAGAGGAAAAAAACTTTTTTATTATTGATATTTTGAGAAAAATGCATTCTTCATAAAAATTTTTGCTTGTTCTAAAATGGTTAATCCCGTTTATAATTTTCCAAATTTCCATACCGTTTTAGAGAAAATTAAAAAAAACTGAAAATATGGTTGAATTTTTTGTCTAAAGTTCTAAAAATCAAAACGCGTTTCTATGGTTTTCGTTCTTTGTTGTTATTGATAGAATTTTAATTAGCCTCATATTTTTTGCGTTTTAAAATGATAAAGAAACACAAAATTTATTTAGTTCAATGCTACGGAAGGGCGATAATAACTCACCTGCAAAAAAACGGCCACCAAAAATTAGACCCATCGAGTTGATCTCGCGAACCACTCATTAGATTTTGATATTTTTTTAAAATGTAAATTAATTTCTTTTTAACGAATGCTAGAAATTTTATTCGAATTTGTTTTAGCATATATAGGGCACAACAATCAGACGAAGTTTTTCGGACTGGGTATTTCCTTTGTAACACCCCTTGTAAGTAGCTTACTGCTAAATCACATTAGAAGCTTCATCTTTGTGAGCATTGTTTTTTTTAATCACCACATTCTCTTTTTGTATTGGAGATATGCTGTTTTAAAGCGAACGTCTGGAAAATGCTTCTGCAGGCAGAAAGTTTTATGTATAAATAATGAAGTGAAACTGATTTTATGAGTATTTGCAATATGACAAATAACGATGTCAAATTAAAAATGCCATTATCTGTCACGGATGTTTGTTCGTATTGTGGTTTAATTGGGGATGGGAGAAGTCAACCTGAGTTCCGATACCCTGGGTACTGGGTATTTCAAACGAACAGTCCAGGATACCTGGAACCGGTATGGAAAAAGGAAATTTCACCAGGCGAGTGGACACGAGATATTAGTCTCTTAAAATTTCCTTTACCTTTCTATTTAATTTTCGTTTTAGTTTTCAGATTAAACTTACTCTACGTTCTGGATGTTTGATTTGTTTTACAGCTTTTTCGATGCGTTTGTTTAAAGCAGCGTATCTCCCCACAAACAGAGATAATGTCGTGATTAAAAAATAAAATGCCTCCAAAGATGGGGCTACAATGATTTGATTTAGCAATAGCTACTGTAGTGTTGTTGCACCCCAAAGGGTAAGCTACAAAGTTCATAAAAGTTCGTCTTATTGTTGTGCCTTGTATACGCTCAAAATAAATTGAATAAAAATTGCTGACGTAGCATCCGTTAAGGAATTAATTTACAATTGAAAAAAAAATCATCAAAATCTAATGAGTGGTTCGCGAGAACCACTTTGAAATTGGGACCAGTTTTTAGTAGCCGTTTTTTGGCTCGGTGAGTGTAGTTATCGTGATACTCTTTAACAACAGCAAAAATGTAGCGTAGTATAATTACCGAAAAAATAGTTAGAAAATGAACCAAACATTCTAAACTTTAAATATTTTTTTATTAAATTAGGCACAATAGAGCAGGATTTTACTCGAATTACAAACAAAAGAAAATGCTCAAACGGCAGCTGTACAATGGGGATTTGATTTCGCAATTTATCTGTCAAAATCAATATTTAAATAAAGCCGACGCCTTTCCTTTCCCTCAAGGCAGATTTTCGTCAATACAACGGCCGCTCACTGGCATCGAAATAAACAAAATTTAATAGAGCCGTCAGATTTTTCCCAATAGCGCTCTATATATTTGGAAAAGGCGACAGTCACAAAAAAGCCGCCGCAAGTTATATTCGTCAAAATAGGAATCAATTTTTTGGGCTAAGAGAACGCACCATGTTTCCTCAATTTCGCAGTTTGGAAAACATGGGTTATTGTTGTTTGCCTGTTTGATTTGACTCTTGTTTATCTTTGGAAAAAATCTCTATGCCAAGGGTCTAATTTTGTTATTGCAACCGAGAATTATGCGAAAATATATCATATTAAAAAATAATTTGCATAATGAAGAAAATTTTAAGAGGTGCTTACAGCTGGTATTTACCTGTCTCTGCATATTCAGCGAGCAAAAACATTTTGTAAATTACAAAATGAGAATCATTAATAAGTTATGCTGAGATAGAAGTTTAATCAAAAGTACCTATTTAATTAGAGTTAGATTTATATCTATATAATTTGATGTGATGAAAATTGTTCCACACTATACAGGTGTTTAAAAACATGTGCCATCTCTCGTGGGGAGATTCTCTCACGAAAAATAAGATTTAGATTTTATAAAATTTCACCATAGGGTCCGATTCTGCTTTGTTTGCCAAAATACTGCAACAGGGTTTAAAGTCTCACTGGAATATTTCTAAAAAAATGTACGCCACTGATTTTTTTTTTTCATTAGAGAAATAGTGTGTTTAATGCCAATTAAAAGTTGTCTCTGAAATTTTGTCGATATCAGTTTTCTTGATGAAATAAACGCAAGTTTATTTATTAATTTGTTTTGATCCAAGTCTAATAGCGATTTAAAAAATAATAATATCATTAACTTGCAAAGTTTTAATAAGTATTCATTGATTCCTCATCAAAAATATAAAAAAGTTCCTATAAATATCGGTGTGGAATGCATAGTTTTAAAATTGCAGGATGTTAAAACTTTTAAAATAATTTATCTTTTGTAATTATCTTTAATTCTATATATTTTTATTTAAAATTGTAGTAGCTTGACTATAATAATAAACTAACAGTAATAATATTTAATAATAAATTAGATAGAATAATAGTTCATTAATTTTATTTAATTTAATTTTATTAATTGTGATTAATAAAATTGCGTTTATCTTATCAAGCAGATCGAAATCGATAAACCATCAAGATGTAAGCCAACTTTTTAATTTGTGACAACAGACTTATACAATTTTTGCTATCAAAGAAAAAAAATAGTGGCGTACAATCACTAAAAGCACTTGAAGAAAATTATAATAAATCGAAAAACGGAGACTAACCCCCTTGTAGCTACAAAACAAAAGCTGAATCGGATCTATGTTGGTATGAAAAAATAAACTGAGGAATCTTCCCAGGAAAGATGGCATGTTTTTTCAAACAACCTGTATAACATAGTAACATTTTCCTTGCGAAACGTCCAAATAATTCAATATTTCAATTTTAAAATATATCTTTTATTATCTATTTGATTATTTATATATAGTATAATTATTGATTATACTTAAAAGGTGCCTGGTGGCGTAGAGGTACAGGCTCTCGTCTACCAGTCTCAAGGTGTGGGTTCGATTCCCACACCCGGCATTTCATCAGCCGACTATTTTTATTAAAATAAAAATAGTTTGGGTACCTAGGTCGACTCAGCCTTAAATGAGTACTTGGGATTCACAATCCTGAAGTAACAATAGGTGGTTGAAGCGTAGTGCTAGCCACATTACCTTCCTTGTATACCGAACGGCTCTAGTATAGCAAGCTGTACCTTGCTACTCCCAAGGCGTTAAACGCTATATACGGAGCTATTATTATTATAATTATTGATAGTATAACGACAAGCGATGGGTTATTTTTTCAGTGAAAATATCAGAAAAGTGCAGAAAATAATAAAAATACTGATCAAGCTGTTTGACTTTTGATTATAGTTTTGACTTTTTATATATAGTGAGAAAATATGAATATATAATCTATACCATGATAATGTTTACTATATTTTGCACAAAATAAGAAAATGTTTAAAGTATACTAGTGAGTCATTACCCATCAAAATGTATATAAAATCGTTGACAAAACATAGTGTTTGAGGTAGAATAATATCAAATTCTACTTGTTTGTACATTCGATCCATATAGTATTTATTATTTCATTCTGTTATTTCGTCTTTAATTACATGGAAAAATGGTTTAATATTGTTAGATATCCTGACTTTAGTTCATCAGTTGGAGAATAACAAAGCTTTTTTGCAGAATGTCATTTAACTTTTTAGCTTGCTAATCTCCATACTTTGCTGGAGAATATAATAGGCGTGTACAATGGCAAAACAATGAGGAACTGTTGGTTAGCCTGACTAGAGGCTGTCAGTTTCACATTTCACAACGATAAATCACCATTTTAGTTAATAAATCATCGTGCTCTATTAAACACCACCAAATAATACACTTAGTGTTGATGTAAGTTAAACTTTCTAATTTATAACTGAGTATTAAGTGATTTACCGTGTAAGGTCTTGCAGCTGCATACAATTAAGAGTTAAATTAAGAACTGTTTGAATATGACAATGAATGAATTATTTTTATAAAGGTAATTTAAAGCATAAATCGATTGAGCAACCATTATGGAATTTTAATTATAATAGAATAGTTAAATAAAACTACATAATGTATTACAACAGACAAATATAATTCCTTATACTTGTTCAACAACACAATATTCTCAAACCTTCAGCGTGATAGATTCCTTCTTGGAATGGAAAAGGAAAACCAACTTAGGTACACATCAATATTCATTATTACAATGAACGAAACGAGCTTCATTGTTGTCCTTCCAAATTTTGTCATTATCATTTCAGTAAAAGACTGTGAAATAAGCTCCACTTGACTGTTAGGGTTACCATTTACAATTCAAATATATTTATTAGTTAAAGTGTATTATTAGACTGCTGCTAAATTTGGCGTTGTATCTTGAGAGAAAATATACAAATCTAAATTATATCAGTTAAATTAACTAAACTGTTTTATCTATATTTAAAATTTAGATTAAATTCTTAAAGCATGTTTTTGATGCTATTCAATTTCTTTAATTCTCGCCGTCAGATCAATCTTCACCCTAACAATTTCTTTAAATATGATAGATATGTTATTATTAGAGACCTTAATTATAAAAACAAAATTTTCAAAAAAATTGCTTAAAAAAGTTACATTTTTTTCTCAAAAACCAACATTTTCGGCAAAAAAAGCAAGGAGTTAAAATAAAACAAAAAATAATATGTACGACAAACCATTTAATCATACAAAAAACTTTGTTACTAATAATCTAATCAGTTAAGTACGGTATAATATCCATTAATGATTAATAATAATACACAAAATAAACATTACTAAACCGCAGAAATAAAACATACATACTAATCATAATAACATTAATAATAATAACAGAATAACAACAATTTATAATAACTTCTAGGCTCTAAAGGCCTGTCTACCAATCTCAAGGTGTCGGTTCGATTCCCATACCCGGCATTTTCATCAGCCGACTATTTTGGCTAAAATAAAATAGTTTGGGTACTAGGTCCACTCATCCCAAATGAGTACTTGGGTCACAATCCTGAGGTAATAATAGGCGGTTGAAGCGTAGTGCTAGCCACATTACCTTCCTTGTATACCGAACGGCTCTAGTATAGCAAGCTGTACCTTGCTACTCCCAAGGCGTTAAACGCTATATACGGGAGCTATTATTATTATATAATAACTTAACGAAAATCTATTCGTTTTGAAAACAACTTATAACTAAATATTGTTCTAAATGTTCCATGGTAAAATTATGTCTTTTATCGTCCAACAGATATTTATATCTGGAAAAGCTCCTTTCTACGTCCACGCTATAGTAACAGGGACGTATTTTTTAAAGTTTGAAATTATATCTGGATTAATATTTAATTCTTTGTCATTTTTTTCACATAAAACCTAAGAGATTCTAATCAAATTTTTGAAATCCCTTATTTTTTTTCAAAAATCTCATTCATCTTATTTTTAATTAAACCGCCAATATATCCCGGAACAGCATTAATAATGTTTTTAAAATTCTCTAGCAAAGCAACTGAATCCACTAAAGAAACTTGTTGCTTTTCTAGCAACTTTATTGGTTTGCTAATACAAGCAAACTTGGCTTTGATCAAAATCAAATTGTTTTGGAGCTCTTTATTATTAAGAACGATTTGGCACTCTTGTATTGATTTACTAGTGCTTTCTTAAAATTCAAAAATGAGATTTTTAAAAGTCTGGAAATTTTCTGCATAATATATAGCAGCATGAAGCCATCCCCGTCCCCTTAAATATACTAAATGACAAAGACTATCCGGTAATAACTTATTTAAAAAGTTTATTTATTCTCTTTTTATTCTTAAAGTTTTAATTCTATGTAATTTTCCATAATAATATGGCGTAATATCATTTTTTTATTAGTAAAAATAAAATTTGTTACTTTTTAACATTTTATAGACTTTTCCCTTTTACTACTAAAGGTATCGGATTAACCTTAATTTATTAGCTATTTTAATCAAAATAATAATAATAATAATTTGTTAAAAGTTATTGAAAAAAAAGAAAGTATTAAAGTATGTCAAATAATGATGGTTTGTAAAGTTGGTTCAAAAATTGTGTTAAAAAATAATACATTTATTCTTATAATAAAAAAAAAATAGACAGAGACATTAAGCTTAAGGGGAAAAATGAAAATACCTTTTAAAAAAGCAGCTATTTTTCGGGTTGGAAAAATCAGTTTTATTTAATTGTGTTTTTTACGATTTTTATCAATTTATACAGTTTTTTTTCTTAAAAATTAAAAGATTTTTTGGTAGCTAAATATGGATTAAATTAAAAACTTATTCTTTATGTAAAAAAATAAACACATTAAAAAATTTAAAAACAATTGATAACTTGAACAGATTTTTAGCCAATATTTTTTATACTAGCAATGTTTAAAATAAACAAAAATAAGTTATTAAATGTTTTTTTTCGATTACATTTGGCCTAAAACGGATTTATTGATAAAAGGCTTACAAATTGGGACTTAAGCAAAAATGCTTAAAATCCGGTCTTTAGTTATTATGTATTATTGAAATTATCTTGCTATTTTCAAAAAGTTTTTAATTCAAAAACAACTTATTAAAAAACCTATTATTTTCGCGAACATTGAATTAATCAAATTAGTAATATAACCAAATTAGAGACAACATAGAAAGCAAAACCTACACAAAGAATCATAAAATTTGTGTTGGTGTTTTATAATGTCGAAGAATATAAATTTACTGTTACGTC
>NW_022145823.1:54251-61208 GCF_002938485.1 Sitophilus oryzae
TGCCATTGCTGCTGGTAAATTATTTGACTTAATTTGTAGACACGTGTAAAAAAGTATCAAAAATATGTAAGATAAAAACTAGAAATATATGAAAATTTAAATTGAAAAAAGTTAATACTCAAAATGGTATATTAAAAGACTAAAAAAACTAGATAAAAGATAAAGGTAAAATAGAAAGATAGGATAAATACGAAAAAACGATAAAATGCGGCAATCTGACAGATAAAACTAAAGAGAAAATATATATGTCACACCAGGAACAGAGATAATGCATCCGCCCAATAAGATAAAGATAAGGTAAGGTAAATTTGGCAGATACGGGGTAAAGATACGTTCCCTAGAGTGACCTGAAAAACAACAAAACAAAAATCTATCTGTCGAATGACCTGCCAATAGACACCACCACTACAGGGTCCAGATAAAACAATAGTTGCCTTCTGGCAAGCAAGGATTCGTTAAAGATGACATAAGTCGTATAATATAAATATTGAAGTAAAAAATCCCACTTACCAGAGTCCCTCCTGGTTTGTCTCTGAGAGTACTCCTGCAGTGATTGATTCTATTCATGGCCCCTGATATTGCTAAATCGAACACCTCTGTGGGTTCCTGTTCGACAGCTTGCGTCTCAGTACATAAATAAGAAAGATAAAAAATAATTAGTACCCAAATAAAAGTTAAAGGTATTAGAAAAATTTGTACAAAACTACCATACACGTGCTACTAAGATAAGAAGATAAAGAAATGATGATAAAAAAATGAACTGTGAGATAAAAAGATAAAATAGAAAAAAGGAATTTAAAGTTACAAGCAAAAACAAAAAATAAAAAAAAAAAAAAAAAAAAAAAAAAAAAAAAAAAATGTTTAAAAAACTAATAAATAATTTCCAAGTCGTACCTCGTGCCGGTGTCTGAAAAAAAACTAGGTGTTTAAGCAAAGAAGATCGAGATGAGAGAGAGTGATTTTCGGCAAAACAAAAGTCCCTTTATAGAATTCTCCCATTCATTTAGGCATGCGTTAAGTACCAAAATGTCAATATAAAATTCTATAATTAATAGTAAAATAATACATACGATAAAACTTCCTGTACATACCTCAAAAAATGTGTGTAACAATTGCATCTTAATTATTTAACACTAAAACAAAATATTTAAAAAAAAAAAAAAAAAAAAACATTAAAAATAAACAAATTATTATCGGTAATCCATAGGCAACCAGAAAATATATAAAAATATTTAAACAATTTAAACTAACAACCATCGCTAGTGATGTGTACCACTATCGAAGTTCCGCAAAAAATCGATAATATATAAAAAAACGGATAAACGATATAAAAGGAAAAATGTAACGAAAATATTTTCGTTACAAAACTGCGACTTTGACTGATTTTGGTATTATTACAAATTTTGTTGCAAATATTATTCCTAATCTTAAATTAAAAACCGCGTTTCATTAGCTACTTTAATTTTGGAGTAACGATTTTTAAAATTTAACCTCCCATACCCCCTTACTAAACTCCCTCCCACCAAAAACTAATGGCCAGATACCTGCGCCACAGTATTTTTAAAAGCCAAATTTGGTTAAAATCGGTTTGAAGCGGTTTTGAGTTATCGTATTACAGACAGACAGACACACAGACACCATGAGAGAGAAAATATTTTTATTTTTTGATTTTTGTCATTTATGACCCAAATAACCCATTTTTAGTGAAATTAAAAAAAAAAAAAAAAATTTCCGATCTTAATAGCCTACCGTTCCTATTGGTATGGTCGTCGGCTAAAAATAAGTTCGAAATAGAAAAGCAAAAAAGCATATTTTGCAAAGAAAATTGTTTTTCGATTACATTTGGCCTAAAACGGATTTATTGATAAACTGCTTACAAATTGGTACGTAAGCAAAAATGCTTAAAATCCGGTCTCTACACATGATATTAATTAATGCGTAAATTGTACACCTCTATTTATTTTAAATGGTGCAAGGACACACTCGACGAGGTGACCCGAGGCCGAGACGAGGCGAGTGTGTACTTGGGGTTCTCGCGTCGACTCGGGTCCTCTCGCCTCGTATTCTGAACGTTTTGTACCAAGTACACGCTCGCCGAGGGGACCCGAGGCGGCACAACGGAGGTAATTAGCTCTCGTCTTGCCTCGCTGCCTCTCCCTCGTCTTGGGAGCGCTCGATTTAGAGGTGGTCTCCAGCACGAGTCAAAGAAGACGAGAGCCACAGAGAAACCAAAATAAAAGAGAGACACAGTATATTCTATAATATTTCATGGCGAAAGCGTTAAGTAGAAAGTCCCGTAAAAATATACACGGTGCTCTCGGGAGATCTCGGCATTCCTTAGTTCGTCTTCTCAACTGCCTTTGAGTCTTTGACGCCTATTTTCGGTATTTAAATTATTAAAATATAAATATATAATTAATACAGTGGATACACGACTTAAGCCCACGGCCACAGAAAGCGTTTTAGCAGTTTTGCGTCTCAAGCGCTTTTGCGATTTTACCATTTAAGCGCTTTTTTCGATTTGTGTCCAGTAAAAAACACGCAAAAGACGCAGCAGATCTGCAGTTTCTATCAATATGTCAATGAGTAACGTCGCAAGCTCGCGGATTCCCGGCCCGTCCAACAATCAATCCTGCGAGAAAGAGATAGGCGAGATCGGCGCCGTTAGCGTTGAAGAGACAAAGATAAAAGATGCTGGGATTGAATTGTGGACGGGCAGGGGCTTATATTCGGAGACAAACAAAATCTACTGCTAGTGTTAGTGGTGTGTGCAAAAATAATAATTATTATTTGCCATTTATTTTACGAATTTTAGTTTATATGTGTATAGTTTTTTTATGTTGTAGTGTTGGGGTTAGTACTTATAATAAATAATTATAATTATATAATAGAATAGTAAATATCTCTAGTTGCTAATGCAATTTTAGCACGTGATTTATGAATCATTTTGGAGTGAAACTTATTTACGCGCGCTGGGAGTAAAAATTCAAGGCCGTGACACACGAGCTCGTTGTAACGAAACGTGTTTTAACGGCTTAGAAATTCGTAGTGACGCGACGTGTATTTGTGAGCAGTCCACGTGTTTATCAAAAATATTGATATTTTAATACAAATTTTGTAAAAGTCAATCAAATTATTACGCGTAGAAAAACATATTTTACACGTAAAAATCTATTTTTATTATTTTACGCGAATAAAACTGTTACACGTAAAAAACTATTTTTTACGCGTATAAAACTATTTGTTACTGGTAGAAAACTATTTTTTTACGCGTATAAAACTATTTGTTACGTGTAAAAACTAAGCAAAATAAAAACACTAAATCACCACAATACACCAAAACACTTTTACTTTTACACTGGACGCGCGTTTCGCTAACCATGTTAGCATCATCAGCAGATGATTATAAACTGGTTAGCGAAACGCACGTCCAGTGTAAAAGTAAAAGTGTTTTGGTGTATTGTGGTGATTTAGTGTTTTTATTTTGCTGTGTAACACCAAAGGTTCCAACCCTCAATTGTAATTTAGTAAGTGTAAAAACTATTTGTTACACGTAAAAAAACTAATTATAACGCGTCAAGAACTTGTTGTTTCTGGTAAAATAACTTTTGTTACGCAAAAAAAATATTTTTTTCGTGTAAAAAACTATTTGTTACACGTAAAAAACTATTTTTTACGCGTCAAAAACTTATTGTCTCTAGTAGAAAACTCATTTACCCAAAAAAAATATTTCACGCGTAAAAAAAAACTATTTGTTACACGTAAAAACAATTTTTTACGCGGCAAAAACTATTTGTTTCTCTTAAAAAAACTTTTTTACGCAGAAAAAAACACTTTTTGCGCATAAAAAAATTAAGAAAATATTTCTATAATTTATTACTTTTTCAACATTTCAAACTACACTTTTTCAAACATTTCCTTCAAATTTCCTAAACAGTAGATGATCTTTATAAAAATATTTTTAGATAATACCCTAAAATGAAAAAAAATGTATACTATTTAATTTATTTTTATTTTATTATTAAATATAACGTACGCTTATGACGGGGTCTCATCTTAGAAAACGCTAAAGACGCTACAAAAAACAAACTGATTTGTTTTCATTTGCGTTTTTTGCGAGACACGACGAACGCTACACGCTTTTGGTGTGGCCACTCCTATATAATCCTGTTATTTTGTTTTAGTCGCTAAAGACGCTTCACGCTAAAAATGCAAAAAACGCTTTCTGTGTGGCCGTGCACTTAGTCAAAGTACCGAAAAATCTGTTAAGAGAACTGTAGAAAAAGAGATTCCTTAATGGTCACTTTCCGGGCCGTTTAAGAAAGAAAAACACGTCTATTAAAAGCTATGCACGAAGTTTTCATTCAGTTTGATGGAAAGTCCTCAAATTCGAATATATGACTGCCAACCTAAAATTGAGAAGCGGTCAAACAAAACGGAATAAATACATTTTGAGATATTAGCAAAAAACGTGTCCTTATTGGTATAAACATGTCGTTATTGTGTCCTTTAAACAAAGAAACTTTTAATGTACGTGAAAGATATTATGATACAGACTTTCTATACACTGTTTTTGCTTTTTTGTCATCATTAACATAAGAATTATTAATCTAATTAAAAATTATTAATTAAACTTTTTTATCCTCAGTTAAAAAATTTTTATAATGTAAAATAGTTTGTTTTAATGGTAAAATAGCAAATATTTTACGTTTTTTTGCAGCATTATGTTTTTTTAAATTTTAATACACCTCACCTCTGCAACATAAAGTCGAAAATACAGTTTCTTTCGATCTTTGGCAGTTATGTCATCATTTTCGACAGTATACATGATTTTTTCCATGACAAACACGGACAATAGAATGATAGTCTGTGACGTAAAAGCCATGGATCAAAAAACAAGGCGTATATAAGTATGCTTCTATAAAATACCAAAAATACAATGAAAACAAAAATAATAACAGGCGGATTTATCTTTTTCTGTTTGAAACTAATACATGCAAATTCATTTTGTGGATTTCACTGGTTTTCTTTATTTTCTCGACTTTCAGGTTGGTTTTAAATTGGATTTAAGAAAAAAATTTGCCCAAATTTTCCCAAAAGTGTTACTAAATTTATCTCGTTGAGCGCCTGATTGTTTTTATTTTTACAAAATTATTCTTCAGAATATATTTATTTATGTACTGCAAAATTTTATTGGTGTGTTTTTGTGCAATGTCTCGGGGCGCCTCGCTGGACCTCGCATTTTTTGTGACGCCTCTCGGGTCCCCTCGGCGAGTGTGTACTTCCAGCATTAGGGAATCTATGAGATTCTAAAAAAATATCTATCAGCCACGTACTGTTTTTCAATTCCAATTCTGATAATTTTAATATTATTATATTTACATAATCCTTTATATGAGTATACTCTATTAGTATAATGTTGAAAACTTATTATTAGTACAATATAACAAACAAAACAAGTATTGCTTTAAAATTTAATTAAACCTGTTGAACATAAATACACTCACATTAATTTTATATAGCAGGTAAAACAAAATTACTAATTTGCAATACGAGTTAATAACGTTACCCATATTCATTAAAATTAGTACCTAAATAAACCTACAACGCAAACTTCACAACTCCAGTTGCAATATTAATTTATTCGCTACGGTTAAATGCTTGTAAATTATTATAGAAAATAATATAATAATTTCTGTAAAAAAATAAACCCCGATATGCAATTGGAAATCGACGTGCCCAAATTCGTTAATAGACATGTCAATCATTTGATCGATGTTTCTCACCAAATTAAATTAAAATTTTAGGACATTTCCTAGTTTTTATTTCTATATTTATATTTATTTTATTTTTATTTTTTACCACTTTTATTTATTTATTTTATTTATACAGTTGTGAGTCTTAAATAAGTGCAAATATTTCTAAGGATGGTATATTTCGACCCCAGGAACTATGAGGTTTTTGAAATAAACTCTTTTTATTAAATATTCAAACTTGAATAACTCGGTTATTTTGGACTTATTCAAAAAACGTTAAAGAGAAAATGTGTTTCTTTCATTGAGATCTACCAACCCTGAAAATATTTGCACTTATTTAAGACTCACCCTGTATATGTAAAATCCAAAAGTCTAAATATATTAGACATTACAAATTATGTCTCCCTACAGATGAAAAAAAATACTTACATTGCGCATTATCATTCAATAGAATTTAGGTCACCTTTATTCTTATTATTCATAGATTTTGTCAAAGCTTTTGACAGTATCCCCCATGCAATGGTATGGAAAACTCTCAAAGAAAAAGGTGTTCCGGAAAAACTAGTTAATATAATCAAGGAACGCTAGAATAATAATCACAACGGTAGAATCAGCGACAATTTTAACTTAGGGACAGGAGTAAAGCAGGGTTGCACATTATCGCCGCTTCTATTTAATATCGTGCTCAACAGCATTTTGACTAAAGCCACAACAAATATTAGGGGAGTACAATGGACTCTGATATCGCATCTGACGGATCTTGATTATACTGATGATATCTGTCTCACGACGCAATCCTTCAAAGACATGGAAGGGATGTTCAGACGCCGAAAAACAGAAGCAGACAAAGTAGGATTAAGCATAAACATCGACAAAACAAAATCAATGGGCATCAACACAAAATAACAACACTCCATTTAATGTAGGAATAAAAAATGTCGAGAATATAACAGAGTTTACTTACCTGGGAAGTATTGTCACAGCAAACGGTGGCGCAGACGAGGATATTGTCAGCAGGATCAGGAAGGCGCAGCGAGCCTTAGACCTACTAAAATCAGTTTGGACCTCCCGTCAGCTCTCCATACAAACAAAATTAGGAATATTCAATTCCAACGTTATACCAGTTTTACTATATGGCTGCGAGACATGGAGAGTGACAAAAATATCTATTAACCGCCCACAGGTGTTTGTCAATCGCTGC